>NC_064808.1:85915326-86215326 GCF_023721935.1 Panthera uncia | reverse complement strand
GACCGCAGAGTCTGGCACCAGCCTCATGGGTTCTGGTTACCACAGGCTGCACGCCCCACTCAGCTAAGAAATTCAGGAATGGCAAGGTATTCACCCACTCCTGGCAGAAATAGACACACCTTAGAGGCAGGAGACTTACTCTTAGAGGAATTGGTGACTGCTGGGAAGTTGTGTCTTCCCTGTATGGGGCCATGTTGTGCAAACCCTGACATTTCTGGGAGTGGAAGGGGCACTCGGTGATTATACCTGAACAGGTGTCAGCTGGGACACGTGGACCCCCCCCCACCCCGTCTCTTTGGACCAGTTAGGGACCTGTGGGGGCAAGTGTTGCCGTTGTTAGAAAAAGTCAAGGAGCAGCTGTAAGCCTGAGCAGGGGGCCTCTGAGGGCAAGTAGGAGGGTGGATGGAAGGTACAGTCCCCTCAGGGGGAAAAGGAAGGCGGCTCTGGGCAGCCTGGGGACGTGGGGCTGCCCAGCAGCAGATCCTGAAGTGGTTGCATGGCACAGACCAGGCGCGTGTCCGTCTGGCAGTCTCCTGGGCCAGATATTTCAGGGTCGGGTCCCCCCTGAGGCTCAGAGCCACTGAGAGCCTGGTCGAACCCCGAGGGCCAAGGACGAGTAACCTCAGAGGCAGCGGCAGCCGCTTTTAGAGGGTTTAGAATCAGACACACGCGGTCCAGCCGCTTAATAGCTCAGTTACGTTAAGCAAGTTACTAAATCATCTGTAAATTAAGGCAGGCTTAATAGATTTATTTGAATATTAAATGAGACAGTGTGTAAACATCACCTGGCACAGAGATGGCGCATGACAGGTGCTTAGCCCACCAGCGTCTCATGGCAAGCAGGCTCACTCCACCTCACTCGCCGGGTACCTTCCTCACCAAGTCGTTCCTGGCCCTTCCTCACTCACCCTGGCCAAGCCAAATTAAGAACTGTCTCTTGGTCTGGCCATCACTCTCTGCTACCCTGACTGTTTGCCATGTGTTCCCCAGCAGGCCGTGACTCCTAGAAGGCAGAAAAGACACTAGTGGTCCTGGATCTTGGTTGCTGTTAGAATCCCCTGGGGTCAGGTTCTCTGGGGGCGGGACGTAGGCATCAGCCTGGTGTCCAGCTCCTGGCTGATTACAATGCGCACCTGCAGGGAAGTCTTGCAACTCCAAGAGGACCAGCAGGGGGCGCATGGGTGGCTCAGCTGGGGAAGCGACCACCCAAGAGCAAGGACTCTGGATACCCGCTTAGGTTAGGATTTCAGGGTTCCTGAGATCAAGCCCTGAGTCGGGCTCTGTGCTGACAGCATGGAGCTTTGTTTGGAATTCTCACTCTCTCTCACTCTCTCTGACCCTCGCTCCCGTGCCCTCTCTCTCTCTCTCTCTCTCAAAATAAATAAACATTAAAAAAAAAGAGAGAGAGGGGCGCCTGGGTGGCTCAGTCAGTTAAGCGTCCAACTTCGGCTCAGGTCATGATCTCACGGTTCCTGAGTTCCAGCCCCACGTCGGGCACTGTGCTGACAGCTCAGAACCTGGAGCCTGCATCGGATTCTGTTTCCCCTCTCTCTTTGTCCTTCCCCCGCTCACACTCTGTCTCTCTCCCTCTCAAAAATAAAATAAACATTGGGGTGCCTGGGTGGCTTGGTTGGTTAAGCGTCCGACTTCAGCTCAGGTCATGATCTCACAGCTCGTGAGTTCGAGCCCCGCGTCGGGCTCTGTGCTGACGGCTCAGAGCCTGGATCCTGTTTCAGATTCTGTGTCTCCCTCTCTCTCTGCCTCTCCCCTGTTCATGCTCTGTCTCTCTCTGTCTCAAAAATAAATAAACGTTAAAAAAATTAAAAAAAAATTAAAAAAAAACATTAAAAAAAGTTTTTTTAAAAAAAGAGAGGATCAGCAGCATTAACATGACTGGAAGCTCCTTGACAAAATGCAGACTCTGGGAACCCCAGACCAGCCGAATCAGAATCTGCATTTTAACAAGATCTCTAGGACTAGAAAGCACAAGAAAGATGGTAAAGTGCTCATCTACCTCCTCCTACCCCTAGGGCCCAGCACAGTTAAAGCCTGCAGTGACTGGTCAGTGGAGGTCTCACGGATTGGATGAATGACTGAATCTGCGCATTACAGTTTTCAATGGGCTTGTACGCCTAGTCTCACATGTGCTATCACCCAGATCATTTTTGAACTTAGGTTCAAAAAATAAAACCACAACACACTAAAGAATAGGTTTCCATCTAAGTGAACAAGAACAAATAGCTGCAAAATGATTGCACTTTAAAATAAAATACCTGATGGGTTTTTAAAGATGTATTACTACTGTGCTCTTTTGCCATTAAACCACAGAATGCGCTGAAGTTTTTCTGTTTTTCTTTTTTTTTTATTTTTTAAGGATGGTAATTTTGAAAGCTGGGAGAGCGGGACTGGCCCCCTGGCAGCAGCCAGCCCATCAGTGTGGTTTGGACACAGGCTCTGGGGGTTTGGGGCCGCTGACCCCCTCCTTGGGGAAGCAGGGCTCAGACATGGATTTCTGGGCCAGCCCCACCCATCCAGGGGACAGGGCCGGTCTTGCTCTCCGCTGCCCCCCGAGCTTCTCCAGCTGCTTGTGCGTCGGTCAGGAAGGGCAGCCCGGGGTGGCCCCGAGGGAGCTATAAAGGCAGAGGCCAGAACTGCAGTTTCCAACCTTTTGTCCTCTGGCAGCCTGCTGAGAAAAGAAGGGTCATGGAAAGCCCCCTGCGTCTCCTTCCAAGAGACCAGCAATGGGAGAGTGGCCGGGGTCATGCTGGACACGCCAGGGGACCCCGACCCCATGCTCCAGGCCCCCCCCCTAGGGATTCCCAGATTCCTGCCATGCTCGTGCTTAGGGCTCCCCTGTCCTGGTCACCTTCCCTCCCCCTCTTCATCCCGCTCTTGCCCCAGGAGGGCAGCTCATCGGGACCCAGGAAGAGAGGAGCAGAAGAGTGAGCCACCCATATCTGAGCCCCAGAACAGCCTCTGCCTCTACGTGCAAGGGCCACAGGCGAGAGAGTTCTTAGGAAGTTCTTCAGGCCCAGCCGCTTGGGGACCCCAGAGAGACCAGAGCGAGGTGAGAGCTCCTTTCCAAGCAGCAATGACTCATCCAGCACAACTACTGTGGGTTCTAGAGAGCTTCTCCACAGTTGCTGCGTGACTGGGCAAGTTATTCACACTCCCGCCCAGTGTCCCTCTTTGGAAAATAAAGACCATGCTTCCCTGTGGAGTGAAAGAAGCTGCTGGAAGCATGATGCTGACACCCAGTAGACACTAGGGGCTGTTGGCTCTTTCTTCTCCTGAATTGCTTGAAGCCCTCCTGCCCCACCCCCACAACTCTACCTTGGATGGAAAATAAGTGCTGGCCTCAACCTTCATCCAGTCTTCACAGCAGCCCTCCCTGGTTGGTCCCATCATCATCCCCATTTTGCAGAAAAAGTAACTGAGGCTCAGAGCAGTAACTTCCCCCAAAGTCCCTCAGCTCCAGGTCAGATGAGAAGCTGGGCAATCTGATGCCAGGGTCAGCTTTCCTAACTACTTATTACCTGGTTCCCCCTTCTAGTCTGTGTTAGTGGGTTTTTTTGGTTTTGTTTATTTTTGTTTTGTTTTGTTTTGTTTTGTCTTATTTTTCTCTGCACAACAAACGACTGTAGACTAAATGGCTTAAAACAACAGCCAGTTTTAGGCTTAGGGTTCTTAAGTAAGAAGTCCAAGCATGACGTGACTGTGTTCTTCGCTCTGAGTCTAAGAAGACTGAAATCCAGGTGTCAGCAAGCTACGTACTCCTTTGGAACTCAAGCTCCTCTGGTTGTGGCAGAACTTAGTTCTTGATGGTTATTAGGACCGAGGTCCCTGTTTCTTTGCTGGCTGTCACGAGGGGCTGCTGTCAGCTCCCAGAGGTCACTACTTTCCTTGCCACTTGGCCCCCTCCATGTTCACAGCTAGCCAAGAGCCTCTCCCTCTCATCTAATTCTGCCCATGCCTCTAAGCTTCTGCTTCAGAAAAAGCCCCAGTCCCTTTAAGGGCTTACCTGATTAGGTCTGGCTCACCCCAGGTGGTCTCCTTTTCTTAAAGTCAGCTGTGGCGTGTCACAGGAGAGAGTATCCCTTCCCCAGATCTGGGGGAATTACAGGGAGTTTCTGGGGGGGGGGGTAGGAATAATGGGGGCATCTTAGAATTCTGCCCGCCTGCATGTGCCTTCTCTATACCCAGCACAAACTCCATTGGTAACACCTTTAATGCTCCCTGCTAATCTTTCTCTCTTTTTTTGATGTTTATTTATTTTTGAGAGAAAGAGAGACAGAGCACAAGTGGGGCAGGGGCAAAGAGAGATGTAGACACAGAATCTGAAGCAGGCCCCAGGCTCTGAGCAGTCAGCACAGAGCCCGACGTGGGGCTTGAACCCACGAACCTTGAGATTATGACCTGAGCTGAAGTCGACACTTAACCGACTGAGCCACCCAGGGCCCCTACTCCCTGCTAATCTTGAAGGTCCTCGAGAGCACTGGGACAGCCTATTCATCAACCATTTGGAGCATTTTCATATTTCAGTAATAGCCACAGAGATTCATGTAGAACAGTATACAAATATTTAGCCTGAAATAGGAGTATGTTCTTCATGACCCCCCCTCCAGCCTCATCCCATATCCCAAATCTCCGGGAAGACACTGACTCAGCATATGTAAGAGAGAAAGGAAGAAATCGTGAAGGATATCTGCTCTTCCCCTTTTCACAGTAGGGAACCAGTCTGAAACAAGACTCCCAGCCTAGTGCTCCCTTCCGGAAACCCTGCCGACTTCCAAGTGCAGCTTGTATCAGGGGACTGTGTCCATGGCTCCTGACTTTGTAGAAAAAGCATCCCCATGACACAGGACTTTGTTTACCGTGTGTGTCCAGTGGGGGAGGGGTGGGAATTCTTAATACAGAGGTCCCTTTAAAAGAATGTCAGATTCACTCAGGCATCATCTAAACTCACAGTTTGTGAGTTTGAGTCCCGCGTCGGGCTCTGTGTTGACAGCTCGGAGCCTGGCGCCTGCTTCGGATTCTGTGTCTCCCTCTCTCTCTGCCCTTCCCCCACTCACACTCTGTCTCTGTTTGTCTCTCAAAAATAAATGTTAAAAAAAAATTTTTTTTTAAGTACAACTTCCTTTGATTGTGCCTCCTTTCATTCTTTCTCCGTTTGTGCTTTTATATCAAAGAGTTTTCACCACTTTGCTGGACTTCAGGCTCTGTCTTTCCCAAGAGTTTTAATCATGTCTGGGCACAGCTTCCTACTCACAGACACAGGAAAGGATTACAGATGAGTAGCGGCACCAGGCCTGATGGGGTTTAATGGGATTTGCTCAAGTCAGTGCCTTTCCTGGTCCTGCAGAGAGCAGCTCTCTTACTGGCTTGCCTCCTCCAGTCCAAAGCCTCTCCCCAGCCCAGACCCCTGGGTTCAAAGGGGGCAGTGCTAGACTCTAAAGGGCATGGAGGCTGGGTCTGTATCACCTCATTCACTACTTACTCTCCAGCTCTCAGCACAAAAGCTGGACTGGTTCCTCCACTAACGCTTGCTGAATGGGTGCATGAGTTAATAGAATAGATCTTGAAAATCTGATTCAAAAGGCTCATCTCCATCGTCCCTAAAAATTCTTTTCATGTTATGGGCCCATAGCATTGGAGGCCAAGATTTCTAAAATGGGCATTTCACTTAATCTTACGAAGAAATCTGGGTAGGAGAGGCTCCATACCTGTGAGCATGGTGCCTTGCCCAGCAGATGGCCCACTGGGGCCCTTCAGTCCTTGACTTAGATGCTCTGTGTCTCTTTCTTCATCCTTCAAGTGGGGGTTAATGGGACATTGCATGAAATTTCAATTCAAGGAGAGTTTGTGGATCTATATTTACATTCACACTTCTGTTTGTTTTCATGTAGTCTTTCCCTAGATCCCCATAATGGCCCCCAGAGCTGGAATGGTGGAAAATATTATCTGGGGTCATAGCAGAGTAAACTGAGGCAAAGAAAGTTAACACTGTTTTTCCTTGGGTCACAGAACAAGTTTCTTGGAAGCTGGGCTAGAACCCAGATCTCAACCTGGGCTGAGCAAGAAATGATTCCGGCAGATGATTTTAGTACACTTGGAGAACGGATGCCAATATCAAGTAAACCCTTTCCCTGTCTGCTGAGCACAACGAGTTCTCAGATCTTGACTGAGGGGTCCTAGAAAGTCTTTCTCTGTTTCTACTACAGAGCAAGGCTTTCTCCTACAAGAACATACAAAAGTATGTTTAAAAGTAAAGAAGGAAACAGTGCAGAAAATCAGCAGAAAAGCTATTTCTCTGGAAGAGTTGGGGCAGGAGAATGTGCTTCCCCAGGTGCCCTAGCCAGTGACTCATTCTTGCCAGCACTGCACCTGCCCTTGCCCAGAGTGAGTGGCTTGGGGAGTCCATGGAGAGCCCTCCTGTTAGACCCCTCTCTGGGTTCCAACAGCTGGAGTCCCCAGGAGCACACAAGGCATTGGAATTAGCAGCAATTCTCATTGTTTCTGGGCATCTCTGAGTGAGTCGTCAGTAAACAGTCTCCTACCAAGGGGCAGAGTGACATCACGCTTGGGATTCTGCAAAGCAGCACCAAGCATTTTGCTCCTGGTTTCATTTATCTTTGTAACTGCCATGTGAGGGAGCAGGGAGCAGGTGGCCCTCTGCAGAATGGGAAATGGCCAACGGATGTCTGAGACAAACAGCCTTCCTGATGACCCTTCAATGTGATATTTTAAAGGTTACCTTGAAATTGCTGCAACCACCAAGGCAGCAGAGAAAAAGGTCTGCCAGGATCATCTGACTTTTTTGTGATGGGTAAACTCTTCCTCCATGGTTTATAGAACATGCATCTGGGATTTGCTACCAGGGACCCTGCTTCCTCGGAATGGGAGCACCTGTGAAATCAAGACAAGTTTACTTGTAAAGGTGAAGGGCTGAGTAACAGCATCTCCTGAGGTGAATTCCCCCAGGATCAGAAGCTCATAGAACTTTCCAGAATAGGCAGCTCATTAGTTGAAGCAGGAGCCATAGAACATCAATGTCTAGAAGCCATTGTATGGTGGGTCCTGTGAGACCCCAGGCTGGAGCTAAATAAACCAAGATTCAAATCCTAACACAGCCACTTAACTGAGTTTCATTGTCCTTGCCTGAAAATTGGGGGGATAATAACAGTTCCTGTCTAATAGCTTTGTTGTGAGAAATGAGCTAATGGATGTAAATTTCTTAGCACATGGCCTGGTTCATGAATGCTCAGAAATTTAAGCTGTGATTATTAACTGTAGAGATTCTCATGGTCGTTCCTAGTTTCAGCAGAGTCTTAAAGTAGTTGTTTTTTTTTTTAAGTTTATTTTTTTTATTTTGAGAGAGAGAGAGAGGCAGAGAGAGAGAGAGACAGAGACAGAGAGAGACGGACAGAGACAGAGACAGAGAGAGAGAGAAAGAGGGAGCTGGGGAGGAGCAGGGAGAGGGGGAAAGAGAATCCCAAGAAAGCTTCATGTTGTCAGCAACAGAGCCTGATGTGGGGCCCAAACTCACAAACCATGAGATCATGACCTGAGCCAAAACCAAGAGTCAGACGCTTAACTGTGCCACCCAGATGCCCCTTAAGGTATTTTAAATGCGAGGGGGCAGAATATCTGAAAAATAGTGGACTATTACAGGTATCTAGATGTTACTTTAAAGTATGGCATATCCTCCAAAAACATTTCACAGCCCTTTCTGAAAGTTATTTTTTGAGATATTTGAGTAAAATATTGAGATATTTTACTGAGATAATTGGCATGTAACATTGTATTCGTTTCAGGTGTATAACATAATGATTTGATAGATGCATACATTGCAAAACGATCACCACAGTTACTTAACATCCATCACCACGTGTAGTTACAATTGTTTTTCTTGTGACAAAGACTTTGAAGACTCGTCCCCTTAGCATCTTTCTGTTAACTGTAACCGCCATGCTGTACATTACATCCCCAGGACTTATTTTGCAACCAGAAGTTTGTACCTTTTGACCACCTTACCCATTTCGCTGGCCCCATAAGCCCTCTGCCTGGTAAGCACCAATCTGTTCTCTGTATCTGTGAGTTTGGTTTTCATGCATTCTTTTTTGATTCCACATAAAAGTTTGCAGCCCTTTTGAAAACCTTAGGGGCATTAATGTCCTGTCCATTTCAGTTTTTTAGAGGCCACAGAATTACTGTGTCAAGATTTTTAATGGTGGGTCTACACTGTAATTTGTCATATTACTAAGTGCTCAGGCAGCACTCCCCACTCAGATGGGAGGAGTGACCACATGGTGAATCCGACACCCACTGCCTTTTCCTTTTTGTCTGCTGCTGAGATCTGAGACAAAAAGAAAGGAGACAGGGAGATAAAAAGAAAAAAACACAGACGTTGGGCCCAGTGATCAAGAATCCAGATTATCAGCTCCCCTACATACATGTTTGGTGGCCCAGGTAGCACTTAATCACTTACTGCTTTGGGACTCTATTTTCTTATTTGTTTATTCATTTATCCAATAAGTACTTTTTGAGGATACAGTATGTTCTGGGCTAGCCTCTGGGTATTTGGAATGTATGAGGGAACAAAACAGACACAACTGTGCCCGTGCGGAGCTTACGTTCTAATGGGGGGGGGGGGAACTATTAGAAATAAATAGACGCTTAAGCAAACAGTGAGACCCCACACTCCAACTCCAACCAGTTGTTGTGATAACAAGTGACGGTCCATGTGTAATGCATGGACTGTAGCAGGCACTTAATAAATTGTTGTGATTTTATTTTTTAAATTGCTCCCACATATATTTAAATCCCTTCAATACGATGTGCGGTTTGCACCTACATACTTACTCATCCAACAAACAACTATTCCTTCCTCCCTCCCTCCCACTTCCCTCGCTTACTCCCTTCCTTCCTTCCTTCCTTCCTTCCATCCTTCCTTCAGCAAGCAACTATTGAGCTGCTACTATATGCTAGAACCTGTCGTGGGCACCAGGGATACAAGCAAGTAATATAAGAAAACATGGTCCCTGCCCTTGAGAACGCCACAGTAGGGTCTACTGTATACCAGATGAGGGGCCTTTGAGAACCCAGAAGCAAGGGTGACCTTGAAGGCCTGTGTTTCTGTGAATCAGAACAGTCCACTTCACTGATAATGTCTTTTTTAACTCCACGCATCCCAGCTATGGCTGGCGATTCTAGGAATGCTATGAACCAGGATATGGAGATTGGAGTCACTCCCAGGGACCCTAAGAAGATTCCCAAACAGGCCCGGGATTACATCCCCATTGCCACAGACCGCACCCGTCTGCTGGCAGAAGGCAAGAAGCCCCGCCAGCGCTACATGGAAAAGAGTGGCAAGTGCAACGTCCACCATGGCAACGTCCAAGAAACCTATCGGTACCTGAGCGACCTCTTCACCACCCTGGTGGACCTCAAATGGCGCTTCAACCTGCTTGTCTTCACGATGGTCTACACCATCACTTGGCTGTTCTTCGGTTTCATTTGGTGGCTGATTGCCTACATCCGAGGTGATCTGGACCACGTTGGTGACCAAGATTGGATTCCTTGTGTTGAAAACCTCAGTGGCTTTGTGTCTGCCTTCCTGTTCTCCATTGAGACTGAAACCACCATCGGGTATGGCTTTCGGGTGATCACAGAGAAGTGTCCAGAGGGGATCATACTCCTCTTGGTCCAGGCCATCCTTGGCTCCATCGTCAATGCATTCATGGTGGGGTGCATGTTTGTCAAGATCAGTCAGCCAAAGAAGAGAGCAGAGACCCTCATGTTTTCCAACAACGCGGTCATCTCCATGCGGGACGAGAAGCTCTGCCTCATGTTCCGGGTGGGTGACCTTCGCAACTCCCACATTGTGGAGGCCTCCATCCGCGCCAAACTCATCAAGTCCCGGCAGACCAAAGAAGGGGAGTTCATCCCCCTGAACCAGACGGACATTAACGTGGGCTTCGACACTGGGGATGACCGTCTCTTCCTGGTGTCTCCGCTCATCATCTCCCACGAGATAAATGAGAAGAGCCCTTTCTGGGAGATGTCTCGGGCCCAGCTGGATCAGGAGGAGTTTGAAGTCGTGGTCATTCTAGAAGGGATGGTGGAGGCAACAGGTAAGACACTTTATCTTCCTCGGCCACGGAACCTTCCAACGTGCCCGGGAGCTTAGGTCACCAGGATTAGAAGGTGGAGGTTGGTGCCTAAGAATCCTGGGATGGCACACTCAGCCAGCCCAGTCTCTAACGGTGTGACCTGAGGGGTGTATTCAAGAGGGAGTATTCAAGAGGGAGTAACAACGGCTAATGTTCACTGAACCCTCCGATTGCCCCACGCAGTTCTAAACTTTCAACATATCATATTGCCTTTAATGCCCTCCCACCTCCTGTGAGATGATGGTCCTTAAGTTACAGATAAAGAAACAGAGGCACAGACAGGCAGGCCATTGGTCTACTTTTTGTCCAAGAGCCAGTCAAAGAGCCAGGATGCCCGTGAAGGCAGGGGGCCTCAAAGCTGGCCCTCGCTTTCAGCAGGCCACGCTGCCCCACCCCATCCTGGAGCACATGTCTACCCAAACAGAGTTCTGTGACCAGAGAACTTGGAGAAATACAGTCAAACAGGGTGCCCTGGCTTCTTTACAGCAGGACTTGACGGTGTCTCCCCGTGCTGCGGGTCACTCTGCGAGAAGAGGCTCTGGTGTGGCATTTCCCAAACACAAGGATTCCCAAAGTCACAGGATCCTGTTTTGGGAGAGAAGCCCATGCCCCAGGGCCATGGGAGCAGCTCTTCTGGCTGGCCCCCCTCTGGAGAAGCCTGTCCGTAAGCTTCCCTGTGGAAGGCCGGCTGAGTGAACACGGGGCGAGCCGAAAACAGCGTATCTACACCCCACGCAAATGCCCTCTTCTTGGCCAGTCTGGCACCTCCCTGCTCAGCTGTGAACCCTCACAGGCAGCTGGTAGCCTTTCCTCAAAGGCCAAGGCCTCTGTGCGAGCCCCCACTCCCACCACCCCTGCCACACCTCCTGGGGTGAGGAGCCCTCCGGCAGAACCCTGCACCTGCTTCTTCTTTCTTTTCCTCTCCTTGCCTTTTCTCTTCTTTTCACCCAGTAGACGGAGCACTCGGAGAAAACGCACTCAGGCTCGGAATGATAAGTAGTTTTCTAATTGTCGCAACAGCACCCCAGGGTCACTCCAGTCCTGTCTAGCAGACATTGATGCTGCGTCGTGCAGCTTTGTGCAGACAGAAGGTGTTCATAGTCAGGTATTCCACTTACAGATCCAGAGTTTTGTCTGCCGCACCACACCGCCTCCCAGAATTTCAGCGGCCTGTCACAAAGATGGCCAAACAAGCCTTCCTCACCTTTGGGAAGCTGGTGGCTGGGTGGGAAACTCAGACGGGGCATTCACAAACCTTCCCATTTGGACGGAGCCTGGGGAAGCTGGCTGGGGGTGCAAACAGGCTCCAGGGACGGGCGTGGGGGGGGGGGCTGCTCGGCCATCTGCTGGGGGCTGGAGCCTGGCCAGACAGCATATGGTGACAGCCGAGGGAGCCCTGGGGCCAAGGACAGTCAGGACGCAGGAAGCCTGCAGCAGAGCAGGGGGAGGGGGGCTTGCAGGCCACACCACCCTTGGTGCTGGGTTGGGGATCCGAACAGGGGCTGAGCTTCTGGAGGAGGAGCTCCACTCTGGGACCACAAAGGAGGGGCCAGGTCAGAGAGGTGGGGACACATTGGACAGTTATGCCCTACACTGCCCTCATGCCTTTGCTCCCACCTGCCATGGAGGGATCAGGTGTCGACCCAGCCGAACTGGCTCTCCACCCCTCGGGTATCCTTCAGAGTCAGTGGCCTGCAGGTGACCTGCCCGACCTGGTTGACCTCCTCCCCTCCCATGAGCACAGGGAGTCCCCGGGAGACCAGGGGAGGACAGCTCCCACCCACACCTGTTCTCTCCGTGACTTTAACGTCTTAGTCGCCACACTCTTGGAGCCAGGCACGGGCCGTGGATTCAGGCGGGTTTTTGACTAGCACAGCTCTGCCACAACCAGCCTGCGTGAGTGTGGGCAAGTTGTTAACTTGTCAGCAAAGTGAGCGCCATCCGTCTCACAGGGTGGCCGGGGGGGATGAAGCGATTACACGGAGTGTCTTATGTACAGCACCGTGTCTGGCACCTAGAAGGGCATCTTTTCCTTCCAGATCAGGGACACAGGTGGGCTCTCTAGCTGCAGGGTGGCCCCTGCCATATCCCAAGGGGAGGGCCCCAGGAGATGCAGCCCAAAGGCCCCTGTGGACGTCCTGTACCGCTGTCTTCTCCAAGGCCCCCTGAGCCTGTGGACATCTGGCCTGGGTCTAGGCTGGTCAGTGCCCAGCTCAGGCCTCTGCCCCTCTTCTGGGCCGTGACACGGGACGACAGAATGGAAAGGCCCGGCCCAGGCAGCACCCCGGGAGCAGAGAGCGGGCTGCAAGCCCACGGTGTGTGGGGTGCACTGGGGGTACCCAGCACTGGAGGACAAATGGGTGGGAAGCAGCCTTTCACTTGGGTTAGGTGTGCATGAGACCCCGTGAGCTGGAGAGGGCTTCTCCTTCAGTTAAGAGCGCAAGCCACCGGAAGATTCAATATCAGAAAGCTGCTTTCCTGTGACCCCAAACACAGAGGCTTCCTCATCCATAAACAAAGCTGCTCTCCTCCCTGGAGAAAAAGCGATACCTAAAAATAACATAAGCATGCAAGGGCTGAGCAGACAGGGAATGGAGGCATTGGAGCATGCCACAGTCGAGGAGCCAAGGTGTGTGTGTGTGTGCGTGAGTGAGAGAGAGAGAGAGAGAGAGGCTTCTGCCCATATGTGTCTACCCCCAAACAATCCCTGTGTCCTACATGCCTGTCAGTCTCTCAACATTCACTCACTCTGTATTTATCTTTGTTCAGACGTTTTTCCTGGCTCTTTTGTAGCTCAGTCTTCTAGACCTTAATGCATGTCACTGGCTCTGTCTGTTCCAGCATTTTCTGCCCCAGTCTCTAGGAACCTACTCCAGAATCTTGCAAGTTGGCTTCTACTTTTCTGCCTCTACCCACCCCGGGGAGCTCCCCCAAGGCGAGGGCTGTGCCTTCTTCAGCTTTACTTCTCCAACGTGCTCAGCACAAGTAGAGGCGCACAAGTGCTGGCGGGACGATGGAGGATGGATGTGGCTAGTCCTCACACCTGTGCCCTCTGTCCCCCCAGGTATGACTTGCCAGGCACGGAGCTCCTACATGGATACAGAGGTGCTCTGGGGCCACCGATTCACACCAGTCCTCACCTTGGAAAAGGGCTTCTACGAGGTGGACTACAACACCTTCCACGACACCTACGAGACCAACACGCCCAGCTGCTGTGCCAAGGAGCTGGCAGAAATGAGGCGGGAAGGCCGGCTCCTCCAGTATCTCCCTAGCCCACCCCTGCCGGGGGGCTGTGCTGAAACGGAGCTCGATACAGAGGCCGAGCAGGAGGGAGAGGACGGGCCCGAGGGCCTGGGTGGGTCCCGGGAGAACACGGGTTCGGTGTGAGGACGGTACTGTCCCCACGACCTCCCCTCGTTGGCCTCTAGGGGCACAGCACCTGCCACAGAGCCGGGGGAGGAGGAGGAATGATGTGACTGCGCTGTTTGGGGGGCCCCGGGGCCATCAAGGCTCCATGGGGAGGAACAGTATGTCCAGTCCCGGCATCTCCCAGCTCAGGCCTTCCTGAGTAGGGGGCCTGTGGCCTGGGCCCCTGTGGCAATGCTGCCTCTTCCCTCCCGGCCTCTGCCAGCCCTGGCGGCAGGATGGGTTTCCCCACGATGATAGTTACAGAGGGCCCTCTGTCTTCACACACACTTCTCTCTGCCGGCTGGCCGGGATCACCCCGCTCTTTGGATCTCACAGACCACCCAGCAGCTCCCCTCCAAGGGCCAGCACCCCTCGCCCCTCATCCCTACCACCCTGAGGCTTGTTGTGGATTCTGGGCGGGGAGATTCTGCCCCCCTGGAAGCTCACACCCCTGGTCCTGGGCTAGGCTCACAGACCTCATGGGTTAAGGTCCATCCACGTCATGCAGGCGATTCCTTCCAACTCCCAGAGCAGTGTCCACCTTCTGAGAGCTACGGAGGACAAGGTCCTTGATGGTCTGTCCTCCTCTGTGTTTCCTCTGCTGTGTTCTGCGTGTCACATGTAGCCTCCCAGATACCTGGTCTCCTGGAAGTAACTCTCAGAAGCTGGCCTGGGCCACCCAGCGCACCCACGAGCTCATGTACAGCTGTCACGGGCCACTTCCTGGCCATTCCCCATCGTACTGTGCCCCAGAGCTCCCACCCAAGACAGAACCCAGTGGCTGGTTCTTTTCTCGCACTTTTGGCCCAAGAATCACAAAGTACCTATCACCTTCACTGTAGTTTTCTTTCACGGTCTCAGCCTGTGGTGAGATCCGGGGAGAGAGTGAGTGGAGTTTCCAGCGCAAGATGAGCCAGTCAGGACTGAAACCAGGAGGGGGGAGGAAAACCAGAGAGGCAAGAAATTAAAATTTTAAAATGAGAATCAGCACCAAGCACTGCCAAGACACTCTTACCTCAGGCTCAGCGCCCTTACCTGAGGGGAGGCAGTTGTGAAGCACAAAGAGGGGGAACCCAGGAGGCCTCACCTTGCAGCCCAGCTGAGAAGCCCCTGGGCCTCCTTCCTGTAGGCTGGGCCCAGAGAGCAGGAATGAGGCCCAGGGGGCAGACCGGAAGGGAAGGAAACGTGGGGCGAGGGCAATCAGTGGGAGAATCAGGGAGCCGGGGAACCTGAAGAGAGAAAAGAGCAGAGAAGGGTCTTCAAAAGGACAACTTCTGGAGGTTTTCTTTTCCAGTTTAGTGGCACAGGAAGAGGGCGGGCAGACGGGGCAGATGGTCAGGTCCATGAAGCACAGCTGACACGTGTCGAGGCAGACAGGCTCCTGAGAGGCTGCCCTGGACCTGGAGAGAGATTTCAAATGCTCCCTGGCTGCAGAATTATGATTTTCACAGCCCTCAGCTGCCCTTTGAGAATGGAAGCACATTTCTGCCCGCTCTGAGGCACCTTCCCTGGAAGAGAGAGGAGCGCCATGGTGAGGCAGAAAGTTAAGGCGGAACAAAGGGAACAACTTCTGGGCTCTCAGGCCCACATCCCCTCAGGCTGGGCTGGTGTGAGAAGAGGAGGCAGGCAGCCTGGATGGGGAACTGCCTCTTGTGGGGCCGCCATACTCAGAGGAAGGGGATTCTTGTACTTGGGTATGTGGACTCCATCTTGAGAGCAGGCATAGGGACAGGGCCGGCAAGGGGTGGGGGGGGGGGGGGCCCCCCGCCGGGGGGGGGGGCCCGAACCCGGGGGGCGGGGGTTTTTGGGGGGGGGGGGGGGGGGGGGGGGGGGGGGGGGGGGTCTTCCTGCCAGGGGCATGGCGCCGAATCCAGGTTCCAGGCATTTTTCTGTGGTGAGGCAGGTCTTGGAGGGAATGGGGGAATACACTAGAATCCTGCCCCCACGGAAAGGGGAAGCACCCCAGCGGGGAACTGCATGCTATCAGGAATCTAAGGCATGCAGTCCGTTACTAAGATGGGATGTCTTGACTCTCGGGTGGGCTCCAGGCCTCACCCCAGGCCTGTCAGGTCCAGGGCTTGCACAGCGGGGCTATTTCCTCAACCCCCCTCGCCAGACCTAAACCTGGCCTTAGTCAATACCCATCAGTGCCTGCGTGTTAGAGCCCTCGGTGAGGCAGCTAAGAAGGGGGCACTGCAGGTGAAGCTAACGCTGCAGCTGGACTGGAGGGGCCCGCTTCACACCTGCCTCCATCTCCAATTCTAAAACCTCCCGCACCGGGCCGAGTGAGCCACTCTCCAGCTGGCTAACTCTGCCGTGGCCTCCATGAACCCGGGCCGTATCATGTCTCAGCCAACTACAGAAACCGTCGAGGCTGCAGAAGCCAATGAGATCAATGCGGTCCTCTTCCAAAGCTCCCCGATTAGTCAGATACCAATCCCAGTGTGCATATTCGCTGCCTTCTCTCATGAAGATTCAATTGCAGGAAGACTGACTGCCCTTCATATCTCAAGGAAATCCTTCTTCGTGACCACTCGGTACACCTAAGAAACATTCTTCAAATCATTTTCTGGAAGTTCTCGTGTAAGCGTGCACTTACTAAATGTCGAGTCTGGTGGGGGCCAGACCTTCAGTGGATCACTTTATAAACGTTGCACCTGCACACCAGCCATGTGTGGATCACAGCCCTTAGCTACACGGCTCCGAGCCCGCCCATCACTTCTGAAGGGCCACACAGCTGAGTTAAGCCAGTTAGGCACGCCCACTGGTAATTCCCATAGGCCTCAGCACCTCCCAAATCCCAAAGCGGTATCCCACAGGTCAGACCCTGAGGCATTGGGAGCTAACTTCTTACCTTAGCTTCCATGACCTTCCTTTCTGAAATCACCCCTTATAAGGGAGGAGCCCCTGAGAACTCAGAGGAAGCTATGTTCCCACTAATTCTCCTCTCCCCATGAATCTGACACCTGATAGGTGTGGACAGCATTGCCCATTGACCCTGTTCTCAGGCCAGGTAGAATGGGTGTTGCCCGTGACCGTTCCCTGCAGATGCCACCCTTGTGCAGTCAAAGCCCACTTCCTGTTATTCCCTTCCACTGTCTTAAGATCCTGGCCTGAGCAGTTGACCTGGCTGGAGGAGAAGAAGCCCTTGTCTTGCCTGGCAAGAGTCCTCCTTGCTCACCACCTATAACAACCGGGCACCTAGTTTCACCTTATTTATCCTGTGCCCTGCTTTCCAGCCTGCCTCAACCATGTGTCTCATGTGAGTTGAGAGCCACAGAAACTTGAAATTTTTGTACTGAAATTGCCAAAAGCAAAAACAAAACAAAACACACACAAAAACCATCTGCCTGTTATCTTCTAAGAATATGCCCTGAACGCATCTCTGCACATACACCATTTACTGAGCACCTACTACGCGCCCAGTGGATGAGGCACTTCACCTGGATGATCGCACTTCATTTGCAAACACTGTAGAGAAGCTCTTAGTAACCCCTTGTTACCAATGAGACAAGTGAGGTACTGACAGGTTAATTAGTTTGCTCAAGGCCACAGATAATGATAGGCAGGGGCCTCTAAGCCAAGCCCTCCCAAATACAGAGAGGCCATCATGGTGTGCCTCACCCCCCTCCAGGGCGACTCCTGAGCTGGGGCCACGGCAACAGGAGCGTCCCACCTCTTCAGATCACCACTTTTCTGTGCTGTGCTGTAGACAGTCCGCTTCCATCCACCAGCATCGTTCTCCTGTGGCAGGATAATTGGGAGACACCTTTTTCTGATGCCTAGAGAATTAATGAGCTGTGAAAAGAGACTAGATGGGGAATTATTGCTTTCTGGAAGAAGCCACTTAATTCTGCTCGGCTTGTTTTTTGCTAACAACATCTCCTTAAACTGCTGTGTCAAATCTCTTTCCCCCTGTGTAAGATTTGTCAATCTTCTTATTAAAGAGAACACCATTGCACAGCTAAAAATTCATCCAATAAAGTGGATTTGATCTTACAGAGCACTCTTTCCCATTTTAAATAGATGGCCACTGGTTTCCCATTCAAAGTGACTGCCGGTTTAAGCAAACTTGTCCTCTTGTTCTCATCAGTCTAAAAATGCAGCGTCAGTATCTAGCCCAGCATTGAGGTGAGAATGTGGGCACAGGTGGGGAGGGCACTGGATTGAGGAGAGCCAGACCAGGACTCAGGGCTGAGCCTGTAGACAAAGTGCAGAGCAGGGAACCTAAGCAGCATGGGTTCTCAGATCATTCATTCCCTGTCCCCAAATAATCGTCACACCTGCTTTAATGTTAAATATTCAGACTCTGCATTACCTGAATAATGAGCATCTTTTATAATATCTGCTTTAGGGGCATCTGAGTGGCTCGGTCTGTTAAGCGTTCAACTTCGTCTCAGGTCATGATCTCATGATGTGTGAGTTCGAGCCCAGCGTCGGGCTCTGTGCTGACACCTCAGAGCCTGGAACCTGCTTCAGATTCTGTGTCTCCCTCTCTCTCTGCCCCTCCCCTGCTCGCTCTCTCTCTCTCTCTCTCAAAAATAAATAAACATTAAAAGAAAAATAAGAGAACAAGAAGCAATATGTTCACTTGTGAAAGGCAATGCAGTCCTGGTATATGTGGGAGCTTCTCCCATGTCTGGTTCAGTGGCCGGCCCATGATTAACCAGCTACGTCTTAGTCTGTCCAGGCTGCTATACCAAAAATAATAAAGACTGAGGCTTAAATAACAAACATTTATTTCTACCATTCTGGAGTCTAGAAGGTCCAAGATCAAGGCTCTGCCAGATTTGGGGTGTCCCGCGAGGGTCCCATGTCCTAGTTCATAGATGCCTAATCACCTTCAAAGGCCCACCTCCTAACATGATGGCGTCAGGGGTTAGGATTTCAACATGTGAATTTTGGAAGGGACACAAACATTCGCTCTATAGCAAGGTATAAGAAGATCAGTGCGTGTGACCTAGGCCGAGGCAAGAGTGGGGCCTCTACATCAGCACAGGGCCAAAGCACCTGCCAATGTGGAGGGTGACATTGCCTTCGTGGTGGTGAGGGAAAATAAAAACCATGTGCAAAGGTCAGGACACTCTGAGAATGGCTGCCTGTTTGCCTGCAGGAATGCCTCCCGGCTGGGGATTGCACTACCCATACTGTTCAGTATCAGAAGGGAGACACAAGGTCCGGGGGGGAATTGGACCCCTCAATGGGCAATTTGCCATCCAAGCCTAGATGTCCATCTGGGGAAGGAGAACCATACACCCATTGCAGGGAAAAAGCAAAAATCTGAATGTTGCCCTAGGAAGACCCACTTTGGCCCAGAAGGTCTAGTCGTGGTTTGTGCTAGGCGAAAGACCAACATGTGCCACATGTGTCCCTGACCATCCCTTTAGACCCTGTTAGATCCCAGCCATAAGGCATGTTGACTTCTCTCTGGCAAATAAGTGTTCAGGGAGGAGTTTCGGAAACAGGAACGTTGTTTGTTCTCTAAGAGGCTACTTACTTTTACTCAGAAGCTGCTACTAAAGTAACCTCAATTTCTCCCCAAATTACAGGGAGGAATTAATGAGAATTTGGGCGCACCAGCATGTGCTTTGAGCTTCCCTCTTTACCAAGTGGCAATAGCGTAGGTGGAAAAATCTAGGGCGGAGCGGGATAAGGCTGCTGGTAGTAAGAAAGGAGGTGACATACACGCTGAATGTCATTGTCACGTTCCCAATCACGTCTTAAATAGACCTGTTCATGGGAGACACTGCAGTCAGACCTGGGGGATTTGAACCCTTGCATGGCAACTGCTTTGTCCCCTAACCCGCAAGAGCGCTCAGCCATGGTCATTCAGGCATTCACCCGCCACCTGTTCCCCTCACAGAGGTCCGCTGGGTGTGCACATGGAGACAGGAAAGAGAGGAAGGGTGTTAGTGGGACCCAGATTGCTCCCCGATGGGTAGAAGCATGGGTGTCCAAGCCACCCCCACCCTCCTTCCTTTTCAGATTAAGCTTCAGACTAGAATTCTGCCCAATGCACACACCCCATCTTCAGGGCCCTCACAGTCTTTTCATATGCAAGGAGAAAATCCTGAGAGTGGGGCGGGAGGGATCTGTTCCTCTTTCTGTGGGTCCCAGAATCCCAGTGGGGCCACGTTGGCAGGAGAGCCTGGACCTTACTCCTGACCATCCCTTCCCTCCAGGCTCGGTGGAGTGCTGTTAGCCATTTCGACCGCCGTCTCGTTGCAGAAAACACGGGGCTGACTCTGCACAATGTCCAAAGGGTCTCTCACTTTCCATCGTTTCAATTTGCCTACACATCCTGTCATGCAACAAAAATTTATGGAGCACCTTCTGTGTGTCAGGAGCAGGAACAGGCACCATGGATTCAGCAGCAGTCAAGACGGACCTGATCCTCTACCCCGGGGAACTTACCATCTGGCAGGGAGCAGAAGAGAGACAGAAAGGGACACAAACAAAAGAAAGACTTAGCTTGCGGTAAGGAAAGAGCAAACTGAAGTCAAGCACAGCGCAGGTGCACCTGGGGAAGGATGCAGGGACCCACCTCCGAGGAGGCATCCTGGAGCTGAGACTTGCATATGAGGAGGAATGAATTCATCAGGCAAAGTGGTGGGAGTGTCTGATTCTGGACAGAGGTTAGAGCATGTGTGTGAGTCCTGGAGTGGAAGAATCTGAGGGCAAAGACCAGGGAGGCTGTGGCACCGTTGGGGGGAGGGGGGGAGGCAGACGTCAGACCCTGCCGGCTGGGAGACAGGGCTGTGAGCGTGGGCTTTATTCCAAGGACAGTGGAGAAGTGCAGAAAGGGTTTTGTCAGAGGGGCTACCCGACAGGAAGCGATTCTATTTCGAGATGGCGTGGGCTCAGTTGTGTGGACTTTCGTTCCCCAGCGGGGCCTCAGGTTATCAGCCACAAGGGGCCGCTTTCTGAGCTGCTCCGTCTGGCTGTACTCAAAAGCCACAGCTGACTTGAAACACTTTATAAACATTTCCAGGTTGTAAATTCTGTGCTATTTCTGAGCCGTTCCGAACAAATTCATTCCAAATATTATTGCACATCCCCTGCGTGTGAGATGCTGATCGGATCGGGTCAGGGCCCCTTAATGCCACAAGCCACGCCCATGTCCACCTGCTGCATTTGCCACCTACGCTGGTTTTCAAGCCGCGTTCCCGCTACTTAAGAATATCAAGAAAGCCTTCCTACTGTATAGCACTGACCTTGACAGCTCATTCCACATTCACTTCAAGTAGATGGCAGGCTCTTTTCATTGCAACACTGCCAGGCAGCATCTGGAAGAGAAAACTGGTCGCTTTTCAAAGGCTTTAAAGTTTTTGCTTTAGAAAAAGGAAATTTCATTCTGTAAGGCACTATGCGTGTGTATGACATGTGTATAACATCTTGAAAATTGGTAATGCTTTGTGTGACACTCAAAGAAATCCAGTGCTCCTGCTGCTCCCAACCCCCTTGCCCCTTTATGACCTCTCTTCCCACCTTCAATCATGGACCCTTTGACTCTTTTGCTCCCACCCCGCCTCCCCCGCCCACTCCACCTTCCACTGCAAGATGCCTTGTTGCTAGCCAAAGGTTCCCTGCACACACTCTTCCAAGGATATTGGCCCCCAGCCAGGTTCAACTTACCATTTTCTTCCCCCTCTGTATATGAAAATAAGATCGCTTTTAAAAACAAAACAAGGGGAGCCTGGGTGGCTCAGTTGGTGAAGCATCCAACTTAGGCTCAGATCACGATCCCACAATTCATAGGTTTGAGCCCCACATGGGCTCTCTGCAGTCAGCACAGAGCCCGCTTCAGATCCTCTGTCCACCCCCCCCCCCCCCCTGCCATACCTCCCCAGCTCATTCTCTCTCTCTCAGAAATAAACAGTTAACAAAACAAAACAAAAAACAAAATTCACAACATTTTTTAAGTGGAAGGGTTCAGTGGAAGGATTTTTACAGAGGAATTAGGTTGTTCCGGAAGTCATTCTAGGCCATCCCTTTAGGCCAGGCTTAACTTGTAATCACTCACTCACATATTCAGCAAATTTCAGTGAGCAACCTTCTGTGTTCTGAACATCCTGCCAGGAGCTGGGGGAAGAGAATCGAATAAGACACGGCCCCTGCCCATTGGGAGCCCGCAGCCAAGTTGGACAAGGGTTTCAAACTGATGGCTCTGATTTGTCTCATTGACCAACCATCTTAATCTGCGTTATAGACACAGACAAATGCCCATGTTGTTGGTTACCAGAGGACCAGATAAAAATACAAGGATGTTTTCATTAAAAAATTAGTGAACGAAAAGACTCAAAATGCAGGTTTCGTCTATAAAGTCAGTGATTTGCCATCAAATCAGTAGTAACAATTTATACGTTTAAGATACACCATTAAAAGACAATGACAATTCCAGGCAAAACCTTCAGACCCTCCACTTTCAACTCATTTGCAAACTCTTCGGCTTAATCTATGGAAAATGGGTCAACCAGCAAATAGTTATTCCAGTTTCCAGGATTTTTTTCATGCTACACCTTAAAAAAAAAAAAAGGAACACAGCTGTTCATCACGGACTTGGAAAATTCTGCCCATCCTGACCCTGACAGGGCCCTGCAGGTCCCCCACGGCCCTCTCCTGTCCATGCAGGTGACCAGGGGGAGGCAGCATTTTCCAACTGGAAACTTGGTCCACAGAGGGAGATTCTGCGGAAGCTGCACTCCAGGCCTCCCATACACCCATCCCTGACCCACCACTGAGCGAACCTCAGCAGAGCGCCCTTGCTAGGGGGTGGGGACACGGTGGCCCTGGCACTGGACTTGGGATGGGAGTTTCAGCAACTGGCAAAAGAGATGTCTCTTGTCTTGGAGGAGCTTAGATTCCAGTGGGGAGGCAAGCATTGAAGTAAATTCACACATCGTGCAAACTTAGGCTTTGGCCAGCCGTGTCAATGAGAGTTACATGAGGCAATGAAAAATCTACGAAGCACAGAACAGCAGATCTTACCTGGTCTGGAGTCGTGGCATTTGAGCTGAGGTCTGAAGCACGAGAGGGCTTAGTCAGGAGACGGGGTGAAGAAAACCCTCCCAGTGTGGGCACTGCGGGCGAGGGAGAATGATGTTCTGGACGACAGAGAAATAGCCAGGCTGAGGGGGAAAGTTCTGGAGGCGGGGGCTGGAGGACAGCAGGGTGCCAGGGCTACTTCGGTGGCACAGATTTTGACTCTTAGCTTAAGAGCAATGGGGCACCACCAAAAGATGTGCAGTTTTTAGAATACCTCTTTGGTTAAGAGTAGAGAATGGATGGGACGCTTGAGTGGCTCCGTCGGTTGCATGTCCGACTCCGGCTCGGGTCCCGGTCTCGTGGTTCGTGAGTTTGAGCCCCCGCGTCAGGCTCTGTGCCGACAGTGCAGAGCCTGGAGCCTGTTTCGGGGTTCTGTGTCCCCCTCTTTCTCTGTTCCTCCACTGCTCATGCTCTGTGTCTCTCTCAAAAATAAATAAGCATTAATGAAAACAAAAGATTTTCTCTCTCTCTCTCCAACCCCCTCTCCTCACTCTCTAAATAAATAAATAAAGAGTAGGGAATGGATTGGAAAGGGCCAGAGAATGCTTTGGGGAAGGTAGTTGGGTGAGAAATGTTGGTAACTTGGACTAAGGAGGTAGCAGTGGAGTTGAGGAGATGTAGGCGGGTTTGGGAAAATGCAAGACGAGTTATTAGCAGAATGATGGGATCCTGGGGGTGTCACAGAGGACATTCAGCCCTCTGGCTTGCAGAAGCAGACAGAAAGCTGGGTCATCCCCTGAGCCTCGATGCACTGGAGCAGAGGCCAGTTTTGGTGGTGGGGGTAGAGAGGAGACTGGTACTGGTGTGGTTTCACCAAATCTCTGCATTTGCATGGTTGCCTGTGAGGTATGTCCGAGGACACTCAGTAACCATTTGAACATAGAAGTCTGGGGCTCAGAGACTGAGAACAGGAAAAGTTCTGAGTTTGAGCGTCATCAGCGGACAAGTGGAAGATGGAAGTGAGTCTGCAGATGAGATCGTCCTTGAAGAAAGCATGGAGGGCGAAGCAGGGACAGGACTGCTTCTTCATTTGGTAGGCAGGCTGGATAGGAGGGGCCTGCGAAGGGGCTCACAAAGGCCCCCCTGCCTTCCAGGACTCTGCAGGGTGCTACGTTCGGGAAGACCCTCCCAGAGACAAGCACAACTACTTCTCCTAGAGCCTCTGGGATCCTGAGGAGATGCCGAACGAGGAGCCCGTGGAAGAGTCATGAGGTGAAAACAGCAGGACTGGGCAGCTCGAGGCAGCACTCACTGACCTGCCCCAAGCAGAGCACACCCTTCAAAGTCCCCCTGCACCAGCCGGCTCGCTTCCAAGCACCCCAGCCCCAAGATGGCCAAACAAGAGGGCCCATCCTCAAACAAGAGGGTTCGAGGGTTTCCCTCCAATAACCATCTCCTCTACCTCCTGAATGTGGCCTATTTTTCTCTCCTCACATGCCACATGATCTACATTGCTCTGAATCTCTCTCCTAATTAGTTCTTTTGACTTTGTAGCTTCGTGCTGTCTTTTGACTTCCACTGCCCATCTAAACGCCTTACGTTCACTTTTGAAGCATTCTTTAAAGTTGATGTCATCTTGTTGGTTTCTATTGGGATGTCTGACATGTAGCTAGCTTAAAAGAGTGAATTTCCATATTCTCCTTACAGATTTGCATTTTCATATCCGTTGGAGGAAAGGCAGTCG
This sequence comes from Panthera uncia, assembly GCF_023721935.1. NCBI lineage: Eukaryota > Metazoa > Chordata > Mammalia > Carnivora > Felidae > Panthera > Panthera uncia. Next base: position 86,191,017 of record NC_064808.1, on the reverse strand, counting down.
GCTCCTATGACACAGCTGGTGGGCAGAAATGTATACGGAATGAAGCCACTGGCTTCCTGTCAATGTGAGGTCCCAGGGAGGAAAACTTAAGAAATTACCCAAGGGAGGAGAACTTTGTCACTAGTTAATAGAGTTGATGCCTCCATGACTGCCCCTCATGTCACCCCATCCCCATGTAATCGATAGAATCTGTGCCTGGGATAGACTCTTCTGAAAGATAATCCAGAAGCAGCCACCTCAGCTGCAATTCCAACGAAATGTCCCGGATGTTTCCACTCTATTCATTTTACTCACTTAAAGATGGTCTTCGTGTGTCATGAGTTAGTGCCTTTCATTCTTGTGCAGGGTGTTTATCCAGCCCAACTGTTTCATTCTTAGGAAGCTATGCTTCAAGTTTCCACAGCAGACTCCTTCAGCCAAGACTCATGAAAAAAATCCAAAATATGGTAATGTTTTCACTCACACGTTTACATCACAAATATACAAGATACACCCCTCCAGGATCCGCACTGAGCATTAATTCATAATTCTGGGTTTTAGTTCCAGTAAGTTTTCTGGCCTTTTCTCTCTCTCTTCTTCTGGAACACCTATGCACTTGATGTCATGATATTCTTTTTTCTTCTTTTTCAATTGAAGTGTAATTACCATAGAGCGTTATATTAGTTTCAGGTGTACAAGATAGTGATTCAACAATTCTCTTTTTTTTATTTTATTTTTTATTTTTTAAAGTGATTCAACAATTCTGTACATTACTCAGCGCTCATCATAAGTGTGGTCTGAATCCCCTTTACCTGTTTCACCCCATTTCCTCACCCACCTCCTCTCTAGCAACCACCAGTTTGTTCTCTGTATTTAAGAGTCTTTTGGGGGGGGGGTTCGCTCTTTTATTCTTTGTTTGTTCGTTTGTTTTGTTTCTTAAATTCCACATATGAGTGAAATCACATGGTATTTGTCTTTCTCTGACTTATTTCACTTAGTATTACACCCTATAGGCCCATCCTTGTTGTCACAAATGGCAAGATATCATTCTTTTTTATGGCTGAGTAATATTCCATTATATATACATATTTTTTCCCCACACCTTCTTTATCCATTCATCTATGGATGGACACTTGGGTTGCTTCCATATCTCCACATCTTTGGGTAAATAAATACCCAGTAGAGGAATTACTGGATCATATAGTAATCCCATTTTTAATTCTTGGGGGGAAACTCCATACTGTTTCCACAGTGGCTATCTCTTTACTGACCTTTGAATTGGTCATAATAACCGTGGCCTTACCCACTAATTTACAACAAGAGTTATAAATTGAAAACCATGTGCAAACTTTAATGTCTCACAATCGAAGTTTCACCATCATCTTCACCATTATCTACCCCACACAGGTAAAGAGCAAAAAGTGCTAGTGCAAGAAGTAACTCCACCTGAACGTGGAGTATCCATACCACCTTGGAAAGAGAAGAGCCCCTCGGTCAGAAAGACCCAGGTTCAACCTCTGAGTCTCTTTTTCTGCTGTAGAACAGTGATAACTACCTCATGGAATGTCATAAAATTAAATGGGATTTCATGGGAAGGCCCCATTCAAGGTGGCATCTCTGTAAATATGGCCTCCTCTCCCTTTAGGTCGGGGGCCATGTGCAGAGAAAGAAACTTTCTTTTTCCACCCTCCTCTCCCCTCAGATCCACCTCCCACCTTCAGCCAGCCACTGATGAAAATGTCCCAGCCTGTTCTACCTTTCCCTCAAGTCCTTCTTGTCCCCTCTTTGCTTCACCTTTCCAGTGTTTTCCACCTAATTACAGGACTTCCAAGAACCTCTTGGGCCAAGCTAAATAGACATCTTCTCCTGCACCTTGACAGCCCTGTTCTTGGAGCCATTCCTCCAAGCATGACATTCTCCCTGAGGGAGAGGGTCCTCCAGCCTCTCTCAGCGTGCTTCCCCCTCCTTCCTATAGCTTACCTCAGGCTCTCATTCATTCGTTTATTCTGCAGTGATTTACCTTCTGTGATGCACCTTCTGTGAACCTGGTCAACTCTGTGCCCCTCACTGTGCAAGGTCCTCGCTCCAGGTTTCACAGTACGTATTTGAGCAAAATCCAGTCATTTTTCATGTGCTCTATGTACAGATAGCTGGACAGCAGGCTCGTCTTGGCTAACAGGTGACTCCTGTGCACAGGAGGACAGATGAGAGAAAGGGAGTCAGGGGTCACGTGTCAGAAGTCATTGAGAGGCCAGGGTTCCACCAGGTCGCTCTGATCTTTTTGCCTGCTCAGCTGTCACCATCTGTTGACCATGGTTGAGAGACGGGGACCCTGCCCTACTACACAGACAAGAAGGACAGATCAACTGGGCATATGGTGCAGCCGCAGAACTGGAAACTCAGCTCTGGTCCAACGGGGGGGTGGCCAGGAGCAACATGGCGGCCTGGCTCTGGGAACACAGTGCACCTCTGGGGCAAGGGAGATGGGAAGATGGCACACAGGGCTGCTGCAGCACTGGGGGCCTGGACTCTTTTGAATTGACTATGGCCACTGATATGAGCATAAGGAATTGGGAAAGACCACACTGGGCTCACAGAGCTCTGATATGGTCCTGGTGCAGATGGCCTCTGGTTGCCCATTGCAGGTCCATTCTGGTGCTAACATCTCCTGTGGTTCTCGTCAACCATAGGAGTCAACCTGGCCCCTTTAGGCCATTGGCATTGTCCCAGGGGAAGCCAAGAACTCAAGTATATCCTAACTTCTGCCATTAACAAAAACCCAATCTCATTCTGGTTGCTCATCGTGCCCTCCAATCAAGCCCTGGATCCATAGCTTGCCCTGTGACCTAGTGCCTGTTAGCCTCCTCTGCAAAGGTAGATAATGATTTCTCTTGGTGACACAGCCAGCCACAGGAATGCAATTGGCTGACAGCCACCAGCAGCGGGTGACTTCAGGCTCTGCCTCAGCCTTCAAAAGCCATTTGTCTTTTACTCTCTATTAATCACATGTCTAACTACGTCTTAGCATATTCTTCCTGGAAGACCCAAATGACTCACAATTGACCCACCAATGGAAGCTGGAGAATTTACATACCAACTCTTCCCTCCTCAGTTGAGGGTTGCCCTGGAGTTTTTAAATCCCTCAAATTTCAGGGTTGAGCTGCCTTGAACACCGGCTGAGCAAGCTCTCACTGCACGGAGAAAAAGCTCTCAGGTGCGTGAGGTGAGAACCTGTCAGCAGGATTGGGGACTGTCCACTGCCCCTGTGGGAAACTGAAAGGTAGGCCAAAGGGGTGGCATGCGACCCCAACATCATCTTCTATGAAGAACACCAAACTTGCACTTCTCGAACCCGGGTATTTACATTCCCAGAAGCACATGGTGGTCATGACAGGAGGGCCCCACGGGCATTATGAGCTTGGAGCATCAGTTTTGTGTGTGTGCATTTTGTGGGGAAGCATGATTTCTATTTTTAGCAAATGGATATTAGAGCTTGGAATGCAGACTTCACATGAGTTTTTAAAAGACAACGTGAAATGTCAGAAAAATGCCATGCTTGACATTGGCTGCTTTGCGTAACCTCCTGGACCTCCTTCACTCAAGTGGAAAAGATTGACAAGCAGAGCTGTGGGCCACTTGGAGCCACTGAAGGGCTTTAAGAAAGTGAGACAGCCAGATTGGTGGCTCCGTGGGGGAAGCCAGCAGCAGGGAGGTTGGGGTGCTTGGGGGATTACTGAGGTCCCAGTGGGCACAGCACATGCCAGGGCACCACAGGCGCAGCAGATGAACAGAAACCCTCGTTCTGGGGTGCAGGGGGGAGGTACCTGAAAACTAATTCTACAATTAATGTCGAATTCGCATTTTGATATCTGCTCTGAACACAGTGCCCCCCCAGAGAACAAGAACTAGGTAAAGGTTTAGCAGGAAAATGTCCTAGACATAGGGAAGGGCTTGGGAAAAAGCCAGGAAGAGGGCATGAGCTTGGAGTGTGGGAGGAAGTGACAGGGCCCACGGGTGAAGGGTGAATGGGGTGGGGAGAAGATGACGTGGCATGTGCCTGGTGGGGTTTTCAGGAGTCAGTCCAGGCGGGCCCCCAGGCCACGGGAAGGACTCTGGTCTGCAGCAAAAAGAGGCTACTGGCAGGTTTTAAATAGAGCAGCTGCAAAATGATATTTGCAATTTTCTAAAAGATCAATTTAGCTGCGATGTGGAGAATAAGATGGAAGAAGGTCAGGGACAGATGCGGGGAAACTGGTTAGAAGTGAGTTACTAGTCCGGGGAAGGGATGCTGGCAGCTTGGGCTGGGAGAGTAGAAGTAGATAGATGGTAGGTAGATACATGAGAGAAAGAGAGAGAGAGAGAGAGAGAGAGAGAGAGAGAGAATAGATAGATAGATGATGGTAGATAGATGGTAGATAAATAGATAGTAGATAGATAATAGATGATGGTAGATAGATAGATAGAAGATAATAGATAGATAATAGATAGATACATATAGATGATAGATAAATGGTAGATGATAGATAGAGTGATAGATAAATGATAGATGATACATAGATATAGATATAGATATAGATATAGATATAGATAGATAGAGAGAGATAATAGATAATAGAGAATAGATAGATAATGATAGATAGATGATAGATAGATAGGTGATGTTAAATAGATAGATATATAGATAATAGATGATGGTAGATAGATGGCAGATAGATATAGATGATAAATGGTAGATAGATAGTAGAGATATAGATAGTAGATAGATAATAGATAGATAATAAATAGATGGTAAATAGATATATAAATAATAGATGATGGTACATAGATGGTAGATAGATAGATAGATAGATAGATAATAGATAGATACATAGATAGTAAATAGATAATAGATAGATAGATACATATAAATGATAGATAAGTAGTAGATGATAGATGATAGATAGATAGATATAGATGATAGATATATGATAGGTGATAGATAGATAGATAGATGATGGTAGATAGACGGTAGATAGATAGTAGATAGATAATAGATAGATAGATAGATAATAGATAGATGATGGTAAATAGATATATAGGTAATAGATGATGGTAGATAGATGATTGATAGATATAGTAGACAGATAGATAAATAATAGATAATAGACATAGATGATAGATAAATGGTAGATGATAGATAGATAGATAGATAGATGATAGATGATAGAGAGATAGATAGATAAATGATAGATGATAGATAGATAGATATAAATAATCAGGGATCTCCAGAGAAACAGAACTTGTAAGATAGATATAGATATATGTATATGTGAATGCGTGTGTATGCATGTATACATTATATATAATATGTTGTATTTTATACATATATAAAAGAGAGAAAGAGAGAGATTTAGTATAGGATTTGTCTCACCCAACTACGGAGATGGAGAGGTCCCACAGTGTGCCATCTGCATGCTAAAGACCAAGGAAAGCCAGTGGTCTAATTTAGTCTGAGTCCAAACACTTGCAAACAGGGGGAGCCAGTGGTATAAATCCCAGTCTGAAAGCAGGAGGAAATGAGATGAGATGTTCAGCTCAACAGTGAGGTAGGAAAAAGAGGGGCAAATACCTCCTTCTTCTGCGTTTTGTTCCATTCGGGCCAACCATGGATTGGATGATGCCCCCCACCCACATTGGAGAAGGCAACCTACTTTATGAAGTCCACTGATTCAAATGCTAACTTCACACCCAGAAACAACGTGTCCTCTGAGCCAGTCGAGTTGACACACAAAATTCACTGGTGACTTTCAAGAGGGAAAGTGAACAGGACCTGGTAATAGAAAAAGAATGAGGGAAGTGGACAGAGTATGTAAAGGGATATAAAGACTGAACCCCTTGTTTCGGGCTTGGGCAACTGGATGTACAGTGATCCCATTGACGAAGACAAAGCTAGTGGAGAATGATCAGGATCGGAAAAAGAATGAGTTTTCTTTTTCACGTGTTGCACGTGAAGGGCCCATGATACGTGCAAGTGGGATGTGCTGGGTGGGAAAGAAGCCTGGATGGGACAGTCAGAAAGGGGACAAACCAGTAGTACCTGTCTGGGACCCCTGGGGACAAAGGCAAGGGCACTTCAACAAGAAGCGAGTGGTGAATACGGTCACGTGCTGCTAAGAACCAGACAATAGTAAAGACTGACACAGTGTCCCTTAGCAAGAGCTGTCACGGGAGACTGTGTGTGCAGAGGGAGGCCAGCTTGGAGGGACCGAGGGGCATGTGAGGCAGAAGACCTAGGCACACCTCCTTCTGGACTACTGGCTTTGAAGTGGAGAAGCAGGGTGGTGGGTGTCTGGAGGGACACTCTGTTAGAGCTTCGACTGTGCACTGTCATTTGAGGACGCTGGAGGCTTAGCATGGTGAAATGCTGGTAGGAAATGCCTCCCAGAGAAGAGACAGCAGCAGGTGCACGACAGGGCTGGGGGCATCAGCAAATGATCCCCAAGAAAACGGGAGCAGTGGGATCTGGAGCATGCTGACAAGACCACAGTGGAGAACCCCCGCTCTATGGGATGTTCCGCCCCTCCCTTGTTGTCCCCAGTGCCTTTCTTCTCCCTTCCCTTTGCTCTTTTAAAGTCCTATTTATTCTCGGGCGCCCGGGGGGCTCAGTCAGTTGAGCGTCCGATGCTTGGCTCAGGTCATGATCCCACAGTTTCATGAGTTCAAATCCCACATTGGGCTCTACGCTGGCATCGCAGAGGCTGCTTGGGATTCTCTCTCCCTCTCTCTCTGCCCCTCCCCAACTCGCACTGTCCCTGTCCCTCTCAAAATAAATATATAACTTTAAGGTTCTACTTATCCTTCATTACCCAGATGAAGTCAACACCCCTTTTTCCTTCTTAGCCAAACCAAGCCTCCGTGTTCCTTGTCCCCCCCCGAATGCGCAGTCTTTGTAGCACTCACTGCTCACACCAAATGATGACCCGTGTCCTCTAGATGTGCCATCTAGTCAATCAAGGTGACATCTTCTTTCTTTTAATGCGCCTCCCTCAGCACCAGCGCTGGCCTGACGTGAAAGAGAAAAGGGCTTTTACTACAAAGTTATCTCTATCAGGAGTCAGGGTGAGGACAGAGACCTTCCAGCAGCCCTGTGCTCACAGGACTTCAACCCTTGAGTGAACGCTCAGAGACAGACAGATGTCCTGCTAACGAGGTTCACATTTCTCCCAAGGATGGCAGGTCTGAGCTACTGGCAATTAACAAAAGGTGCAAAATGAGAGTGTAAGAGGGTGGATGTAGGAGAGCCTGGGGTGTTGACAGCATCCCTGGTTCCTGTGTGTCCTGTCCTCCTGTCCTCCCTGTCCTCATCAGACGTGTCAAACTAAGAGAGGAGATAATCTCAGAAGCAATTAAAAGGTGCTAAGAACTGATGAGATGTGAACACCACAGAGTGGGCATGTCCACCCCGAGCAGGAATTAATCAGTTGCTCAGTAAAAATAGCAGGGGAGAGGACTGGCAGGACCACCCAGAGCCCTGGGGTGGGGGGCCAGCCCCAGCAATGTGGACACAGGCAGGTCACACTTTCAAGTGACTTGTTTATCACATCTGTCTTCAGAAGGCTGGGGGATGGTTAGGATAGAGAGTTAATTTTTAAAAGTTAATATATGTAAAGTGCTTCGAACAGTGCCTGAAATACACTACACCTAAGTCAAATACAATAAAACAATAACAACAACGATTATTCGGATCCTTGACAAGCAAGAGCTAATGACAAATGAAGCTGGATTTGAGTAATGCATCCACTAGTTGGCCAGAGATAGCTACTAGTAAATCATTTAAATTCTGATTTTTGTTTCTTCACTTGAGAAATAAAGATATTCCTGCCTAATGTGCAGGGTTGTTGGGGGGATAGTAGAAGATACAATTGTAGGGTCTAGCCCAGACCATCAGAAATTCACAGTGGAGTGGGGGTGGTCTCCCCAAGGCAAGAATGGAACACCTTTACTCCAGGTATCTTCTCCATAAGTCACTATGATGGTGAATTTTTGTGACAACTTAGTTGGGCCAAGATGCCCAGATATTTGGCCAAACATTATTTTGGATGTTTCTGTGACAGTATTTTGAATGGGATGAACATTTAAGTTAGTAGACTTTGAGTAAAGCAGATTGCCCGCCATAGTGTGGGTGGGACTCACCTAGTCAGTTGAACACCTGCCTAGAACAAAAGATTGACCTCCCCTGAGCATGAAAGAATTCTGCAGCAAACGGTCTACAGATTTGAACTGCGACACTAGCTCCCTCTTGAGTGTCCAGCCTGCTAACCTATTCTGTAGGTTTTGGACTGCCAATCATATAATTACAGGAGTCAATTCTTTTTATATATGTAGTACTTATCCTCTCATCTCTGTTTCTCTGGAGAACTCTCACCAGTGAAGACACAAAACTCCCTCTGATTGTTAGCGTAATGCAAAATGAGGCAACGTACCCGCGCAACACTGAAAACCCAGCTAACACATCTGGCTTGATGGCTAAGGAGAAGGAAATGAGATGATCACATATCTAGAATCTGCAGTTCTGGTCTGCATGACGGAACTTCTATTCTGATCGTAATTGAACCCACACTGATGATCACACTGGCAAAACTTTAAGCACTCTGACTCCAGGAGGGGAAGGCCTGGAGAGACACCTGGGAGGGCTAAGTGTCCAGAGAATGTGGTTTTTCCTAAAGTGTATGGAGTCCTTGTTATTTACCAGATACTGTGCTAGAGACTGGAGATCATTACAACAATAATGAATTTAACTGAACCTAAAATACAATCTACTGTTGGGCACACCATATGTTATGTACCAAGAAGACAGAAAAAAAATCTTCAGATTTCAGAGATGTGTCTTGGAATGAACAAAACAGGATAAGGATAGTAATAATAAGACTTCTAGAATTTATTATGGGTAGGTATTTTCTGGGCACTTTTCGTACATTCATTCAATACTTACTGCAAGTCTATGAGATAGAGTCTGTTATCATCCTATTTTATGGATGAGGACACTGAGACTCAGACAGGCAAAGTTCCCTGGTCAGGGTCACACAGCTCCGTCCGTAAGTGGCAGAGCTGGGATCTGAGCCAGGCACCCTGGCTCCAGAGTCTGTGCTCTCACCAGGAGACTGCTTACCCCAAATCTGTCTTCTTGTCTAGGGTCCTGCTGAGCGGGCCCCAGCCCATTCCAGAAAGTTCCATGGCTGTCAATCAGCTTGGCTGTAGGCGACCACTTGTAAGTGTACCATTAGCTTTTTGGAGAAGTTCAAATAAAATGCATCTAGAGCAGTTCATGACTCCCTCATGAAGTCATTTTGTCAGGTGGCAAATCTGGGGAGAGGCCAGGACTCAAGGAGCCCTATGTTGTTATCTCGATTTATTGAGAGGACATCACATTACTTCATGTGCCCACAGCCACCCCGCCCACGAATCCCTCCGTAAATAATTATCACGCCAACCAGGCACAAGGCATTGCTGAGGACCAAAGATCCAGACGGAGTGGAACCGAGAGCCTCTTCCCCTGCAGCCTCCATGGGCTAACTTAACCCAAACTAAACTAAACACCTACAACCCAGGCGAAAGTGGAAGCAGAATGTAAGCAAGCACCCTTCACCTGTTGGGATGAGCACTGGGTGTTGTATGGAAACCAATCTGACAATAAATTATATAGAAAAATAAAAATAATAAAAACCAAATATGGAAGTGCCCTGAAGGGTAATTTCTGAGATGGTTTATCCTTCTCTGCTAGTCTCTCCCCTAGGTGTTCCTGGCATCCTGGGGGCACAGCACCTCTGCCGAGAGATGAGGCTGCCACTCCGGTTCCCATGGAAACCGAACTGGGACAGGAGGAACAAAAGGTTCTTCAAGGTCATCAGAGCAAAGGAGAGCGGAGACAGAGATGGCAAATAACGGGGCTCTGCCTCCCCTTCTCGTTGCCACAGCACGTGGCCTCCAGCAGCCTGACCAGCCCAGCCCCCACCCTGCGAGGTCTGTGCCCTCCCCACGCCCCCGGGGGACAGACCGGGGTGCGCCCGGCTCCTGGCCGCCAAGGCCCCAGCCCTGCAGTCCGGCGCCCAGGAGACAAGAATAAGGGGAAAGCCCGGTGTGCTCTTCCCCTGCTCGGAGCCGCAAAGCTTCCAAGTGCCTTGTGTCCTCCCCTGCCTGGGGAAAAGGCCTCCTGGAGTCAAGGACTGCTGCTCTGCGGGCCACCTGATCGCCAGCCGAGCTGTGACAGAGACCGGGCTCTGGGACAGATGCTGAGCCCTTCCGCCCCCCCACCTGCACCCCCCCCGGCCCACATTCTCCTTGGGGCCCCTCTCCCCATCGCAGCTCTCCCCTGCACGTCTGTCCATCTGCTGCGTAGCTTTCCCCCCCGGGTAGCTCTTCCTTGCTCCGCGCCCAGCCATGAACTTCTTCCTTCCAAAAGCCCAGGCGGCTTCTCAAGAAAAGACCTTTGCACCTTGCAGCCACCCAGGACTGAGAGGCGGGCCGGCCCTTCCCGGAGGTGTTTATCGGGCCTGCCCTCTCTAGTCCCCAGAGCTGGAAACGGGTCACCCAAACCTCGAGTCACAGCGAGGCTGGGAGTCCAGCTACGGGATTCAGGAACAGACCAACTTCCATGAGAACAGAGCCTCCTGCGAAGCTGGCAGGGACAAGTCGTCACAGTCTCTTCTGGTTTGATTAGGACCCATGCCGCACCGGGCTTTCGTCCAGCCGGCAGGGGCATCTGGGGCCCTGCTCCTTCTGAGGTGTCCCCGCAGGGCTCTGGGTGTCCCGCCAGCCCAAGCCCTGCCTTCTGGACCCACTGTCGGAAGCTGGAGCACATCTGAGCTCACGGCTGCAGAGAGGCTGTCTGCGGAAAACGGGGAACCGGCTTGTTATTAGGGCCAGTGCTTAAGAGAATTAAAAAAAAAAAGTGCAGGATAGAAAACAAAAGTGGTAGCAGCAGCAGAACTGGAATAATAATAATAATAACATAAATTATAATAAATTATTATATAATAAATAATATTATATATAACAAATAATTACAATAAATTATGAAATAATAGATTATTATTATTATTGCCAGGATGTATTTATTCCTATTCTAGTTTTCCTGACATCACCAAAGGAGCGGTCTACCAACTCAGAGTGAAATAGTCGGGCTGGGCTATAATCACAACACCTTAGAGATGCTTTTACAAACTCAAACAGAAAGCCCCGGCGGGTGGGGAGGGGTGGGAGGAGGGACATCGAAAGCAACCAGTCATGTGACTCTGGGGAAGGCAACAAGCCCTCTGTTTCTACAACAGTCAGGTGTGGGACACGGAGCTTCTCCGAGGGGTGCGTCTAGCTGTAAGATCTACGGATTCTCCGGGGAAAAAATCATGTTAATGACTACGTTCATTCATTCACCAGGGCCCTGACATTGAGCTGGGGGCTGCCTGCCTGACTTTGAACTCCCTGCACATCTGCCCGGAGACTAAGTGCCAGCTGCCCAAATGGAGGCCTTCTCCCCACCCCACCTCCTGGAGGTGAAGGCCTTGGTGGAGCTGGGTACAGAAGAGGCAAGCAGGGGGGGCGAAGCAGAGCTGTAGTTCAGGTTCATTGAGGCAGGTCTTCGCCAGCATTTGGCACATGCCCCCACATTTAGCTCCTGTAACAAGCCACCGAGGACATAACGTTATTGTGCCCATTTCACATGCAGGGAAAGTGAGGCTTGGGGAAGTGGCATCTTGTGCCCAGAGTCACAGCTGGGGGTGCGGGTGAAGACATGATTCTGACGCCAACAGTCTGGCTTCAAAGTCCATACTTGAAAGAGGGACTGGACCCAAGAAGCCCCTGCGAATTCTGGAGAAGGTTCACCCAGTTATTAGCCTTGGTCCCAGCTGGAAACAGACGGTACCTCCAAACAGGGCAACCGAGGGATTTTAATGTAAGACCTATTAGCAAAGGTGGGGGCTGGTTTTAGGGGAAGCCACAGGGAGGACACAGTCTCTGGGACTGAGGAGCCAAGGCGAAGGAAAATTACCTGAGCCGGGGCAGACAGCGAGATGGAGAGAGAAGTCCACCAGCCAGGAGCTATGGCCTCTAGGGGACACAGCCCACCCAAGCCCACAAGCAGGGAGCCCAGCAAACAACTACCATGATCTCATTCTACCCCTACCTTCTGGCCTCCTGCCGCTCCTCCTGCAGACCAGACCCGGCTGTTGCTGCCCTGTGTGAGGTCACGTCCTTGGGCACTGAGCTGGAAGAAGTCACCAGTCAAGTAGCTTCCTCAAAGTGCTCCTCACGCGGGGGCATCCAGCCCTGCCCCTGGCACCCTGCACCAGCGTGAGGTGCTCGCGAGGCGGAGCGGCTGATGTCTCTCCTTTCGGGAGCTCCACGGGGGGCCCAGCAGCAGCAGTGACAGGCGCCACGGGCGAACTTAGGGGAGCCACGTGACAAGGAAGGGCATGCACAGTCCAAACTATGTAAATCATTTGCTTGAAGACAGTCCCCCTGTCCCTAACACCAGGGCTGAAAACACTCCTTGAAGTCCAATAGCGCAGCAATGCTCCCGGCCCTGCTTGTGCCTGCGTCCCCTGACCTCCAGAGGGCGCCCAGGAGCAAGCAGCGCTTCACACGCAGACTGAGAGAAGAGTCCACGAAAGGCCAGCCGGTTGGACAAAAGCAGCTTCCAGCACAGAAGCTGAAACCAGTAGAATCAGACACCTCGGGTTCAAAAGAACATAGAGGTCATCACCTCCAACCCTCCCTGTTTCCCGTCAAATATGTCAATTCAGCCAATTTGGCGAACACTGCAAGTACTATGCATCTATTATTTCTTAAAATCCTTCCTGCAGTCTTCTGAAGTTCTTCCCCAGTTGTCTCAAGGAATAACCAAACTCACCAGGAGCTTATGCAATTCCACACATCAGGAAAATGTGAGAGAGCAGGTGTTCGATGCTAGCACTGAGCTCTTTCCTCGAGGGTTCCTCTCCCTCCTGTTTTGGGGGGAGGTACAGCAGCTCTCAACAGTCCCTACATCCTGGGACTTCTGGAGCTCGGCAACCATAAGAAATTCACGTTCCAAAGAGGGCCAGGCCAGTGGCACCTGCCGCCAGGGCCTCACTCCCTGCCGAGGGTGGTGCAGCCACCCCCACTCCCTGGGTCCACACAGAAGGCCCAGACTGGCCCACCATGATCTGCAGGATAGCAGCTGGGGAGCTCAGATTTTGAGCTGGTGCCTCCATCCCTAGCTTCCGACCACCGAGAACAAGAGTCTCCAGCGTTCATTTTGATTTGTCTGGTTCTCCTCCCGACATTTTGTCAGGTTTCAGCCCGCCAAGACGACCTGGCTCAGGGACCACCACCACCCCCCCTCCCCGCTGATGTGCTTCTTCAGCATCTGGACCCAACTTAGAGGATTCACTTTCCTATCCTGAACTGTCCAGTTCCCTAAGGGGTCCTGCCACAACCCATCCTGCTTCAAGAGGGACAATGAGTCAGACACCCAGGGTAACCTTTCGGACACACGATGCCTCGGTGCAGAGGAAAAGCAGCTGCTTCTTTTCAGACACTGGGCTGTTCCTACCGAGAGCTGGGTGCACAGGTGGTGTTTCCAGCACCTACTCTCACATACAAATTATAGCTCTTGTGTCAAAACAAGCTTTATTCTTCTATTTCCTGTTTGAAAAGTGACATTACAGTTCAGAAGGAGGGGTCCCTGCTGTGCTAGCGGTGGGATTGGGCCACACTGGTTTCCCAGGAGATTTGCAGAGGCGCCACCTCCATTTGTCATGTGTAATTTATCAGGGTGCTCCTCCTTCCCTGTTCTGGACCTGCCCAGAGAATCCTCAAACATCTGGAGGGCAGTGAAATGATACCCACTTGCCATCCCTGGTCTATTACCATAACGAACCTCGGAGCCTTCTGGAAGGGAACTCATGCTTAACAGGGTGCAAGGGCTACATTTTGGTTAAGAACCTGAGCTGGTGTTGGAGGGAGACGTGACCCTGCTCCCAGGGCCAGGGAGAGCAAGCTGCTTAGGGTCCCCAGTCTCTACTGCAGACATCAGCCCCTGCCTCAGGCAGAAGCAGCCCTGGACAGGATGTCAGTGGACACCAGCACCTGCTCGGGCAACAATGGCGGCCACCTTCGGCGTGTTTGCACTGGGGCCCTACACAGCAGGCCTCTGGAGCTTTGGCACAGCCCTTGTTGGGCACTTGACGAGGTGGGGGTGCCTCTGGTGGGTGTGGCATTGGCAGCATCAGAAGATTCATCTACAATGAACTACAGCAAGAGAGGAGGGAAGTAGTGGAAAGAATCACCTCTTATGAAGCCCCTGATCTCCTCCTAGAGACTCCAAAGACTACTGGGGAGAAATGTGAAAGAACAGGATTCTCAAAAGGAAGGAGGTGGAGCCAGGAGGGGGCGTGGCTAGAAGAGGTGGAGCTAGGAGGGGTGGGGCTAGAAGAGGTGGAACTAGGTGGGTGGGGCTAGAAGAGGTGGAGCTGGGAGGGGCGGGGCTAGAAGAGGTAGAGCTAGGAGGGTGGGGCTAGAAGAGGTGGGGCTGGGAGGGGTGGGGCTAGAAGAGGTGGAACTAGGAGGGGTGGGGTTGGGGGCGGGACTAAGAGGGTGGGGTTGGGGCAGGGCTAGGAGGGGCAAGCCTAGGAGGAAAGGCAGGAAGTAGGGTGGAAAGCCAGAGGGTCTGTAGGGAGGGGAGATGGAGGAGGGCAAGTGACAAAAGGAGCTGCTCCCTCACATCCATTTTGGTTCAGGGAAGTGAAGTTCTTTGCTTAACTAGCATTTGCTCTTGGGAGGATGAAAAGCTCAATATCTGCCCTTCTCTCTACTCAATGGCTCCTTGGGAAAGTTCATGGTCTTCTCCCCCTATGTGCCTTCAGGAAAACAATTCTTTCTGCCTGCACTGCCTTTCCTGTCTTTCCTCCAGTCAATTTCCATGACGGTATGGAAAGTATTTCAAGGCCAACTCCGCTAACCACCCACCGACGTGGGCGAATGCCTCTCTCAGGGCCACTGTGCTTCTGGATTCCAAAAGGTCATTCACACTGTAGTTTAAGTTCGTGGATCCCTGGTGGGTAGTTATCAATTTCTTGCTTCTCAATGCACCTTTCAATGCCTTACTTCCTGATAATGACACTGGACTCTGTGAACGTTTCTCCTTTGCCATCCTGCACGACGTTAAGCTTGTGTGGAGGGTATGGAAGAGACGCTGCAGGAGGAAGGGCCTCTCTCCCTGGTCTGTGCTTTTGTTTCTGCTTCCCCGTGGCTGCCTGGAGGACGTGTGCTGAACCCCCAGTAGTGCTTACCCTCCAGCACGTGTTGTTGCCAGTCCCAGCCTGGATTCCTGGCCCGCTGGCACCCCAGGAGGGTCTGCTGGTCCTGGCCCAGGATTCCCTGTCCACTGGCCTTGGCCTACTTGTGACCCAGCGGGAAGCTTACAGCAGGCCCGTCCCCATCTGAGTTTCTTTGCTCTCCAACCATAGTCTCCACCTGTAGACCCACTGGGGCCCATAGCAGCCCAGTCAGCCCCCTCCCCATCCAGCGGGCCCCCTGGGAATCATTTACCACAGCCTTGGGTGTCCTTGAGAGTTATTTTATTCTCTGAGTGTTTAATCTCCTAGAAATACTTAATACTATTTTAAATTAAACTTGCCCTGTAAAAACATGTGAGGTTTCTGCTTCTGATGGAACCCCAACTGGTATACCTCCAGTAGTTTTGCCCCAAAAGTAGAGCGGAGAGGAGGAGGCGGGGCCGTTTCTGTAATATGACCAGACCGCCTCACCCCAGAAGATGTGTGAAACAGAAGCCCCGCCTGCCTCTCTTCCAGATTCAGGTGGACCTGCACGCATCCCTCTGCCGTGCACTTCTCCCAGATCGGTAGCTGTTTACTGTCTGGGACCCCACGAGACTGTGGACACCTCTGTGTCTCAAAGTGTGGACCCCGGACCAGCAGCAGCAGCAGCAGCGCCTGAGAACAGGTTGGAAATGCAAATTCTTGAGCCCCATCCCAGATCCATTAAATCAGAAACTCAGCATTCTGTGTGGTCACAATCCCTTCGGGGGAGTCTCATATATGCAAAGGTTCGAGAACCATTGATGAGGGGTAAAGTAACTTAACTTCTCCGAGCCTCATCTGCAAATGGTAGTAATTATATCTTCCTCACGTTAATTGTTGTGAGTATTTGATAAGACAGCACAAAGTAAGAGTGAAATAATGGTGGCTAGGGACAGATCTATTGATACAGAAATATAGTTATAATAAAAAGCATCAGGGCTACTCCGTTCCCTTCTCTTCTCTCCTCTCCTTCCTAGAATTTAGGGGAACCATGGAACTAGCCTCCTGCACACTGCCCCCACTGGCTGGGGGTGCTAAATGTGCCAGGGTGACCAGGGTAGGTGACCAGGGTTCAGTGTCTCCAGAAATGACTTACAGGCTCTGGAACTCTCCCTAGAGGTGCCTGTGGGCCCTTCACCGAAATGGCCGAGTTGAAGCCTGTTGTTGGCAAGCTGGCAGTGGTGGGGGCTGGCTTAGGCACGCAGGTCCCCCAGTCACAGTACTGTGGGGTGGGAGCAATGGTGGGTGAACAGGGAAAAGCGTGTTCATTGGCAGGAGGTCTGAAGCCTCGGTCATTCCAGACCATCTGGGCCAGGTTTTCCTGATGCACACATGGTCTTCACGGGTATAATGGAAGTTTCTGGACTTTCTCCAGAAACCTGATTTTAGCCTTCCTCCGTCTTCTTCCTTAGCTCGAGGGACAAGACGGCACTCCAAAAACTTAAGGCTCATGAAGGCACATGAAGACTAGGCAAGGCAGGTTTCCAATCAGCCTCTGGAATGTGCCTTTAACATATTTACTTGGCCAGTTGGATTTCCAAACTTTTCATGCTCTGCCTTAAACTCTGGCCTTCCTCGGGAGCTGATACCCACCTCTGGTACCCACCATGGGGTTGGTCTCACCCCAATCACCAGGCCTGGCCAAGAGCCACAACTCTCATCCCAGGTAAAATGAAACATGGAAAGATGGCACAATTAAAGGTGAAAAGAGTGTTCTCTGAGAATGGGTTGCCTTGCGTTCATCTGAAGTTTGGGTCGCCTTGAATGGTCTTCATGGTTACTGGTGAGTGTCCAGCTTCTACCTGGAAGGGAGATAGGCCTGATTTTGAATGAAGCGTTATGCACTAAAGACATTACCACAGGCAGAATTTGAATCTTTACCCCTATTCCACATTTCCAACTTTCAAATATACACCTCTTTTTCATACCTCCAAGTTCTCTGGAAGAATCTAGAGCTCTTTATTCCCAGGACTGGATAAATTTTCACTGGCTGCATTTTTATTTTAGAGAAAAGGAAATCTGATGTGATCAATGCTCCCTGAATAGGATTCCTGGGGCTCTTAATTAAGCCAGATAAGGTATCTCACACTGAGAAACACTCCCATTTGCTTCTTGAAAACTCATTTGTATTCTCTAAGAGATGTAATTTGTGTTTCCTTATCTCATTCCCGAATCAAAAGTTACAATTTTGCAAAGAATAATTTTTGCCCAAATATATTTTCTTTCTAGTATTCTAAAGAGTCCGTGATGGCAAGGGGTGTAGAGCTCTGTCCTTGAGTGGCTCTGACTCTGTCCTTCCTCCAGCAGTCCAGGAGCAACAAGTGTCCACTGTCTTCCCAGGCTTCTAGCCTCCACCCAACAGTCTACCTCCCAAGACCCCTCCCCTAAAATAAGGGAAGAGAAATTAGTCTCATTTTACAGTGAGCAGTTACTGTGGCTTAAAGATTGTTAGCCATGCATGGTACCTCTCTTAAATTTTGTCCTCCCATGAAATAAGCACACTTTTACCTCTGTCTCCTTAGACGGACTCCACCGACCCTTGTTCCCTGCTCCCAGGTCTCCTGCCTGGCCATAGACCAGCTGTTGATCATCAGTTGGGCAAGTGAACTCAGGCCTGGCTTTGTAGATGTGGACACTCTTGGTCCAAGGGCGGTGTCTTGCTTCCTTCTCTTTATCCTATGCTCAGCCATGTTTAGCATTCCAGTTTTTATAAGATGACCATGAACTCAAGGGTATCGGGCATAGTCTGAGCTATTAACAAGATGGCGTTTTTCTCACTTCTGTTATAGTCTGGGGGTAGACCTCCTTCAGGGAGATCTTCGAAGTAAACATGAGTGAGTGGCAGGTCAAGATGCAGGCATTCCCAGGCTCCTGGTCCTTGGCCTGCGTGCTGGATTTTAGGGCACGAAGTGGGGAATAGACAGAGATGAGGTTAGAGAGGTGAGTACATGCCGAAAACCATGGGCATGTGTGCTATCCCCAGGGCGCCGAATTGTCCTGTAGTGCAGTCCTTCTCAGAATGGGATCCAGCTGCCCATGTCAGAGCTTTGACACGTTTCTTAAAAATGCTGATGCCTGGGGTGCTTGGGTGGCTCAGTTAGTTAAGTGTCCGACTCTTGATTTCAGCTCAGGTCATGATCTCACAGTTGTGAGATCAAGCCCCACATCGGGCTCCATGCTGAGCATGGGGCCAGCTTGGGATCCTCTCTCTCCTTCTCGCTCTGCCCCTCTCTTCCACTCACACACTCTCTCTCAAAATAAATAAATTAACATTTGAAAAACAATGTTGATTTTTGAGCTCCATTCCCAGATCTACTGAATCAGAATTTTTGTAGCCCAGGACCCCACAGATTTACAAGATGCCTGGGTAATGCTTATGCACCCTTTAGTTCGAAAATACTGGCACCATTGACTGAGAGGTTAATTCAAGAACCTAAGCAGAGATATAGCATAATCATATTGGTCACTTTGGTTGCACTTTATTGTTAGTTGCTTTAGACATATTGAGGTTGAGGCGTCTGTGGGATATCCAGATGGGAGCTGTCCAGGAGGAAGTCGGATCGGTCTTCAGAACTGAGGACAAATTCTGTGCAAAAGATACAAAGTGGTAGGGAAGGAAGTCCTTAACATGGATGTGATTTCAAAAAGAAATGGGAGAGCAAAGAAAAAGCCCTTAGGTCTTAAGAATACCAACATTAGGGGCACCTGAGTGGCTCAGTCTGTTGAGTGTCTGGCTTTTGATTTCAGCTCAGGTCATGCATGGACTCACAGTTTGTGGGTTCAAGCCTTGCATCGGGCTCTGCACTGGCAGCACAGAACTGCTTGGGATGATTCTCTCTCTCCCTCTCTCTCTGCCCCTCTCCCACTTGTGCGTGCATACGTGCTCTCTCTCTCAAAATAAATAAATAAATGTTATTTAAAAAAAGAAAAGAAGAATACAAACATTAAAGGGCTATGAAGAAGAAAAGTTGTCCAATGAATGGGGCTTTTTATTAGAGAAAGTATATTTTTACTGTTTCAGGTCAATTTAAATTTTAACAAGACAGAATGTTCTCGTGGGTAGTAATTGGTAAATACAGTGCTATTTCTCTCCCAGGCTTTTAAGAAATGTACTCGATAATCAAGATTATAGTAATGCAATAGCCAAAGTCAAAAGTTTGATTTAGAGGCAAAGAGGAGAGAGGATTGAGTTGGGTAGGAGAACAGCTATATTATCAATGAGAGTGTAGGTAATGAGGACATAAGCGAACCGTCTTTACTGAGGCTCCGGTCCCTGCACAATGAGGAAGTAAATATTCTTTCAGTAAAATTGCCTCCAGTAAGAAAAGTCACTAGCCAATTCTTTCAGGTGTGAGGATAAGAAAAATCAAAAAGATATTCTGGAAGGACAGAGTTAAAACTGCTTTTGTACCACAAACATTTGAGCGGGACAGGAAAGATATTTGTTTAAATGTTTCTTGGCTGGCAACAAAATGGATTTTCCCTTTTCCCTCTTAATTGTGGATGTTGTTCCTAATAATTCACAAAGTATTTTCTAAGTTATTCTTCAATTCCCCCAAGTAGATGTTTAACCATGATTGCACCTGAAGAAAAAAAAAAGAATTTACATTGAGTATTTTCTCAGGCCCTAGAACTTGTTCTAAGTGCAAGATTGATTTCAGCTCCTTTGTTCTGCACAAACATGTTACAAAGTAGGCGCCCTCATCCTTATTTTACAGAAGAGTAAACAGAGGGGGATGGAGGTTAAATGACCCCATCAAGGTCACCCAACTCTTAAGAATTCACACCCCTGCAGTCTAACTCCTGCATCTGCCCCCTTGCCTATTCTTTTATACTCCTTTTTAGTGTATAAGTTTTAGGGGCTATTAACAAATGAAGCTTTTTAGATTACACAGGTATTTTTGCATTTCTCAGGGGAAGCCAAAAGTAGTCAACAACTATGAACTGCCATGAGGGTTTATGATAAATGATCAGTGAAGCAGAATAATTCATAAATGTTCATTCTTGGAATTAGGCTCTGTAATATATGTACATTTCATTATAAGATCTTATGCATATTTATCACTTTAGATGGTTTTCACCTGTCTGGTTTTAGCTAGATTATACATTCTCTGAGGCTGAGAAGTGCATACTCCCAATGTTTGGGGCCCTAGCATAGGAAAACAGGGAAAGTCCAATGATGCATTTTAAATGAATGAGTCAGGTAATGATGGGGAGTTCAGAAGAGCTTCTTTGAATCACAAAAATATTTTCCGGTTACTTTCCAAATTTCCTTAGATGGGAAATCTAAATCTAAGATATGTTTTAGGGTTTGGTATGTATTTCTTTTTTAGGAGATATTTTAAATACAGTTGTATAACTTCCAGAGAAACATATCTATATAGACGTGATTCGTTTTGAAAGGATCCTATGGGTTCTAAAGCATTAAGAGCTTTTTTTTTTTTTTTTTAATTAAAGAAAAGAACAAAATACCTTGGCCAAGCCAATCTCTGAAACAAAGGGTTTCAAATGGAGGCTGACTGTGGTCCAAAATTAGCCCGCCACTCTTATGCTACCATATTATGTTTCTCTCTCTCTCTCTCTCTTTCTCTCTCTCTCCAAAGTTATTCTCAGATACAACTCCTGCTACTGGACAATGCCTGATATTAAGTGTTAAAGAGTAACATGGTGGGCAGAGCCCCTCTGCTGAAGAGGACTTCTTGCTCCCGGTGATGGGAGTGCAGTAATTTAGAACAACCTTCCTTGGGGCACCTGGGTGGCTCAGTCGGTTGGGCATCCGACTTCTGCTCAGATCATGATCTCGCTGTCCGTGAGTTTGAGCCCCACATCCGGCTCTGTGCTAACAGCTCAGAGCCTGGAGCCTGCTTTGGATCCTGTGTCTCCCTCTTTCTCTGCCCCTTCCCTGCCTGCTCACGTTCTCTCTCTCTCTCTCTCTCTCTCTCTCTCTCTCTCTCTCTCCTTCTCAAAAATAATAAGCATTAAAAAAAGAGAACAACTTCCTGCTGAGAACAAATATTAAAAGTATATAAAATCTTTTAAAAACTTCTCTTGAAGGCATTGTTATGTCTTGATAGTGAACTAACAAGGTCATAAAGAATTACGGGAACGATCTAGAAGACTAGACCAGAGGCCCAGAGAGGTAAGCCCAGTAGCTGGGCCATCCCTCCTCTGGGAGTGTGTGTTGACCCTAGAGAAGCTGGCTGAAAGGCTGAGCGGCACATTCGTAGGGCGTGGTGTGCCAGGAGAGGAGTGCAGAGCTCACTAACATAGCAGTGAGCTGGTGTACAGGGGTGGCCTGATGAACCCACTTCCTTTTGGGTTGGGGTCACAGAAAGGCTGTACCCTAAAACTGAACAGCTGTAAATTGCTCTCAAGGAGGCTGCAATTCAGCTCGAAGCTCTCTCACTGTCGAACCGGATTAGGTAACTCCAAGTGCTGGCAATCCTACCTGCACAGCAGAAGCAAGCGTAGGTCCTATATGTTATTCTAGTCCTCAAATTCTTTCAGCAAACAATTTTTCAAGACTAATGTTCAGCACACAATAAGAAATAACAAGCACACAAGAAGAAAAGAAACTAAAAGAAAAAGTAGGCAACAGAAACAGACTTCCAGAGATTACAGAAGAGTTACTGCACATGAACTTTAAAATATTGATGCATGTGGGGCACCTGGGTGCCTCAGTCGGTTAAGCCTCCGACTTCAGTTCAGGTCATGATCTCAGGGTGTGTGAGTTCAAGCCCTGCATCAAGCTCTGTGCTGACAGAGCCTGGAGCCTGCTTTGGTTTTTGTGTCTCCCTCTCTCTCTGCCCCTCCCCTGCTCGCTCTCTCTCTCTCTCTCAAAAAGAAATAAACGTTAAAAAAAATTTAAAATATTGATGCATGTATGTTTAAGATGACCAAAACCAATATGGAGAATTTTGGCAGAGGAGAACTATTTTTTAAAAAAGAATATTCCAGAACTGAAAAATACAAAAGCCTGTTTTTAAAACTCAATGGATGTGATTAATAGTAGATTAAATTAGGGGCACCTGGGTGGCTCAGTTGGTGAGCCTCCAACTCTTGATTTTGGCTCAGGTCAGGATCTCACAGTTCATGAGTTAGAGTTCAGCGTTGGGCTCTGGGCTGACAGTGTGGAGCCTGCTTGGGATTCTCTCTCTCCCTCTCTATCTCTCTGTCTCTCTCAAAATAAATAAGTAAACTTTTAAAAAAAATAATAAATAATAGGGTCGCCTGGGTGGCTCAGTTGGTTAGTGTCTGACTTCAGCTCAGGTCATGATCTCACAGTCCATGAGTTCAAGCCCCACGTCGGGCTCTGTGCTGACAGCTTGGAGCTTGGAGCCTGCTTTGGATTCTGTGTCTCCCTGTCTGTCCGCCCCTCCACTGCTCATGCTCTGTCTCTCTCTGTCTCAAAAATAAAAATAAAAACATTTTTTAAAAATTAAAAAATAATAATAATAAATAGATTAAATTAATCTGTAAAGGTAATTATTGAATTTATGAACTGGTGAAAATGTCCAGAATGAAGCATGGAGAGACAAAATGATGGAAAACAGGAGAGTAAGAAACAGGTCTGACATACATACACTTGGCATGTCAAGAGGGCTGAGTGAAAATCAGGCAGAGACAACATTTAGAAATAAAACAGCTGAGAACTTTACAAAAATGCTGAAAAATATTAAGCCATAGATTTAAAACGTCCTACACCCATAAGCCAAATGCATTAAAAATATTTGTGTTATATGTATATTTTTGTATATGTGTGTGTTTCTATCTACACACACATCACGTCCACACCTAAGCACACTATAGTGGAAATACTTACAAAATAAATAAAGACAAAATGCAGATTTTTTTTTGAGAGAGAGAGAGCTTGCACAAGCATGGTGGGGGAGGGGCAGAGGGAGAGCTTGAGAGAGAGAGAGAGAGAGAGAGAGAGAGAATCTTAAGCAGGCTCTACGCCCAGCACAGATCTCACAACCTCGAGATCATGACCTGAGCCGAAATCAAGAGTCAAACTCTTACTTAACTGAGTGAGCCACCCACGTGCCCCAAAATGCAGATCTTAAATACTGTCAGAAGGGGTGAAAAAACAGATTACCTTCGCAGGAGTAGCAATTGAACTTAAAGTGGATTTCTTCATAAAAAACAACAGAGTTAAGTACTTAATAAAAAGAAAATAAAAGCCAGCCTATATCCAAGGAAAATGTCCTTTAAGAATGCAGGTGAAATGAAAATATTTTGAAATAAAAACTAAGAGAATTAATTAATTAACTCATTAAGAGAATTTATTAATTAATCCAGGCAGAAAAAAGATCCCACATGGAAGTTCAAAGATACAGAAAGAAATGAAGAACAATGAAAATGATAAGTTTTGAGTAAATCCAATATCTAAACATTTGATTTATAAAAAATAGGGCATTGATTGACTTTAGGAAAAGGAAACTTCTCAGTAATTGGTGTCAATTAGATATCCACATGGAAAAATAACTAAACTTGATCTCATCTTAAACTACATGGAATAATCAATTCCAGGTAGATTGTAGACCAAAGTGTAAAAGATAAAACAAATGTGGGAATGCAGAGTGGTGCAACCACTGTGGAAAACAGCCAGGAGTTCCTCAAAAAGTTAAAAATAGAACCACCCTACAATCCAGCAATTACACAACTAGGTATTTATCCAAAGGATACTAATTCAAAGGGATACATGCTCCCCGATGTTTATAGCAGCATTATCAACAATAGCCAAATTATGGAAAGAGCCCAAATGTCCAACTGATGACTAGACAAAGAAGATGTGGTGTATATACACAATGGAACATTACTCAGCCATAGAAAAAGAATGAAATCTTGCCATTTGCAATGACACGGATGGAGCTAGAATGTATTATGCCAAGCGACATAAGTCAGTCCGAGAAAGACACATACCATATGATCTCACTCAAATGTGAAATTTAAGAAACAAAACAAATGAACAAAAGGAAAAAGAAAAAGAGAGAGAAAGAGGCAAACCAAAACACAAACTCTTAATTGTAGAGAACAAACTGATGGTGACCAGAGGGGAGGTGGGTGAGGAGATGGGTGAAATAAGTGATGGGGACTAAGGAGGGCACTTGTGATGGGCACTGGGTGATGTATGGAAGTGCTGAATCACTAAATTGTACACACGAAACTAATACTTCACCTAAAACTAACATTATGTTCACTAACTGGAATTTATATAAAAACTTTAAAAGAAGAAAAAGAAGGGAAAACAATAACGCTTCTATATTCATGACCTCATGGTAGGGAATGACTTTTTAAATAGGATATGAAATTCACCAAGTAGAAAAAAATGACAAATTGGACTACAGTAGAATGAAGATTTTGCTCATCAAATGGTATCTTGAAGAGAGTGAAAAGATGAACCATGTAACATGGCCCTTGGCCGTGATCTAGCTGGGCTTGACCACCGCATCTCCACCCAAACTAGTATGAATAGTTAAGGAGACTGCACACGGGTCAATTCTAAAATGTCCTTGCTTTTTCCTTCAGAGATAAGGGAGACCTGAGGCAAATCATGACCAAAAAAATAGTGGAAAAAGGAGCCAGGTGTGTTCAGGATTGGGTTAGGAAACCCCAAATTCCTGTCCAAGTGAATGCCCTTGGTACTCTTGAGAAGACAGTGGAATTCTCCAGATGGATATAGTAGGTGCCATAAATTGAGCTGAACTCCAGAGACCTCTTGTTCCTCCCCTGATGGCAAGTCTCGAAGACATTTTCCTGGCAACTTTAACTCTCTGCTTCCTTAGCTGTAATGTCTGTGGGTACCCCAACTAAGTGGGTGGGTCTTTTTTTTTTTCAACGTTTTTTTATTTATTTTTGGGACAGAGAGAGACAGAGCATGAACGGGGGAGGGGCAGAGAGAGAGGGAGACACAGAATCGGAAACAGGCTCCAGGCTCCGAGCCATCAGCCCAGACCCTGACGCGGGGCTCGAACTCACGGACCGCGAGATCGTGACCTGGCTGAAGTCGGACGCTTAACCGACTGCGCCACCCAGGCGCCCCAAGTGGGTGGGTCTTTATATCAGTTTTCTATGGCTGCTATAACAAATTACCAAAAATTTAGTGGCTTCAAAAACACATAGTTATTATCTTGCAGTTCTAAAGTTAAGTCCTACATGGGTCTCACTGGACTGAAATCAAGTTGTCAAGCAGGGGGGCAGGTTCCTTTCTGGAGGCTCTAGAGGAGAATCCATTTTCTTGCTGGTTCCAGCTTTTAGAGGGTTTCTGCATCCCTTGGTTCATGGCTCCTCATGGCTCCATCATCAAAGCAGCAATGGTTGGGACACCTGGGTGGCTCAGTTGGTTAAGCATCAGACTTCAGCTCAGGTCATCATCTCACAGTTCGTGAGTTCAAGCCCCGCATCAGGCTCTGTGCTGACAGCTCAGAGCCTGGAGCCTGCTTCAGATTCTGTGTCTTCCCCCTCTCTCTGCCCCCCACCCAAATAAATAAACATTAAAAAAATTTAAACAGCAGCAATGGGGAGTGGAGTCCTTGTCACATGACATCCCTCCAACCTGGCTTTCATTGTCACATCTTTGCCCCTGACTCTCTTCTTCTGCCCCCACCTTCCACTTTAACGGTTCTTGTGATTACATTGGGGCCACAGAGAATCTATCTTGAGATCAGCTGATTTGCAACCTTTAATTCCTCTTTGCCATGTAACCTAACACATTCCCAAGTTCCAGGGAATAGAAAACAGACATCTTTGGGCGGGGAGCATTATTCTTCCAATTGCATTGCTTCACTAGCCAACCAGCCCCGCCTCCTCACACAACCGCCAATCAGCGTGTGTGTGCAAGGTGCCTGCGCAGGTTCCATTCAGATTTGCATTGGTAACCGCCCATTGTCAGAAATGTGAGGAAAGTTTCTAACATAAGGGACAGAAACAAAACCAAACAGATGAAAGAAAATTAAGGGGGAAAGAAATGGAGGTGACAGAAGAAAAATAATAAAAACTCATTTAGTAATTTCAGGGAGCTAGGTCCTGCCTGGATCCACTAATAAGAACAAAAAGATATAAATGAGAACAAAGAAAAAAGAAAGAACTCTTAGGGAAAAAAATATGGAGGTATAAAAATTCAATGTAAGGATTATTTTTTTAAATTTTTTAAAATGTTTTTATTTATTTTTGAGAGACAGACAGAGCATGAGTGGGGGAGGGGCAGAGAGAGAGGGAGATACAGAATCCGAAGCAGGCTCCAGGCTCTGAGCTGTCAGCACAGAGCCTGACACAGGGCTCGAACTCACAAACTGCAAGATCATGACTTGAGCTGAAGTAGGACACTTAACTGACTGAGCCATCCAGGTGTCCTATAATTTTAGTAAGGATTCATTTTTAAATGAGTAAATGTCCCACAAAGTAAGACAAAATGTCACAGATGGACAATAGGAGAACAAAGATAAGAGAAATCAAATCGAAGACCAATCCAGATGTTCCAATATCCAAATCATAGGTGTTTGGAAAATAGCAGAGAAGAAACTAGAAAATATTTTAGATCCCCAGAACTGAAGACCATATATTTCCTATTTGAAAGGGCCACTGAATGCCTAGCGGAATTAGTTTAAAAAGACACCAAGTTACATCATCATTAAAATTCAGGAAAAAGGGGATCCTAAAACCTTCCAAAGAGGAAAATAGTTCACCTACAAGGATCAAGAAACAGAATGACATCAGACTTCTCAACAGCTAGACTTACCAAAGACAAAAAAAAAAAAAAAAAAAAAGATATTCTAAATATAAGGGCAATTGATTTTCAGTCTAGAAGTCTATATTGATCCAAATCATCAAAAAGGGTAATGGTAGGGAAAAAATATTTTTTCATACATGCAAAGTTACAAAAAATTATTTCCCTTGCACCTTTCTCCATAACAAAGAGGGAATCAAATAAGACAGGAAGGTGAGATTCGGGAAAGAAGGGATTCCCCACAGAGAGAAGTCAAGGGTATTCCCACAGCAGTCACAGCTGTGAAGCAGGCCCAGAGAAACACCTTTTAGGTTTGAATGGGAATAGGAAGGGCTCCGGGGGATACCTCTTTATTCCCAACCTCCAAAAAGAGGAACACACAGCAACTGAGAGTATCTGATGTGTTGACCCAAACTGAGAGGAAATTTACAGTTCCACAGCAGAGGCCGAGGGTGGGTTAATCAGTATATAGAAAATATTGGCTATTGGTGAAAAGACTCTGTACATAACTAGAATTAAAAATGTAGATGGAGTGTGTACATGTGTGTTGTTGGGGCAGGGGTGGGGCAGTAACCAGGCACGGTACCAGCCAAAGAAGATCACCCTCATACTCCTTAGTGGGAAGTTAATACATGACGTTTAAAATTGAAAAATCAATGGGAATGCAAGCTGGTGCAGCCACTCTGGAAAACAGTGTGGAGGTTCCTCAGAAAACTAAAAATAGAACTACCCTATGACCCAGCAACTGCACTACTAGGTATTTATCCAAGGGATACAGGTGTGCTGTTTCGAAGGGACACAGGCACCCCCATGTTTATAGCAGCACTATCAACAATAGCCAAAGATTGGAAAGATCCCAAATGTCCATCGATGGATGAATGGATAAGAAGATATGGTATATATATACAATGGAATATTACTTGGCAATCAAAAAGAATAAAATCTTGCCATTTGCAACTACGTGGATGGAACTGAAGGGTATTACGCTAAGTGACATTAGTCAAGAGAAAGACAAAAATCATATGACTTCACTCATCTGAGGACTTTAAGAGACAAAACAGATGAACATAAGGGAAGGGAAACAAAAATAATATAAAAACCAGGAGGGGGACAAAACAGAAGAGACTCATAAATATGGAGAACAAACTGAGGGTTATGGGGAGGATTGTGGGAGGGGGGATGGGCTAAATGGGTAAGGGGCACTAAGGAATCTACTCCTGAAATCATCGTTGCACTGTATGCTAACTAATTTGGATGTAAATTTTTAAAAATACAGTTAAAAAATAAATAAATGTGAAAAAAAGAAAAAGAAAAAAACCCAAAACTATTCACTTAAAAAAATTTTTTAAAAAATTGAAAAATCAAGAAATAGCACATTATTTAGAAACTGGGTGGTACATAGGAAGAGACACCTAAAAGAGTTGAAAAAGGCAGTAGAACGTGGAAAGTAAATGAGAACTGATGTGTTATTCTAAGGCTTTTGATTTTACTTGCATTTTAAAACTAAATCACTTTGGGGGCGCCTGGGTGGCTTGGTTGGTTAAGCGTCCGACTTTGGCTCAGGTCATAATCTCACGGTCCGTGAGTTCGAGCCCCGCGTCGGGCTCTGTGCTGACAGCTCAGAGCCTGGAGCCTGTTTCAGATTCTGTGTCTCCCTCTCTCTCTGCTCCTCCCCTGTTCATGCTCTGTCTCTCTTTGTCTCAAAAATAAATAAACATTAAAAAAAATTAAAACTAAATCACTTTAAAACTAATCATTGCAGCAAAGTTGTTACAGAGGACAGCTGTTATAGTAAATATTTACAAATTTATATGCTAGCTTGAAAACCTGCAGCTCTAGGGAGGCTTTGGACTAATTCTCACATCCCCCTCGACACATCTCCACCCCTCCCTTCCACAATACCTCACTCTTTTAGGAGCATTTTCTCACATATCACTTTGTCCCTCAACACTTCTGAAGCAGTTACTAGCCCATTTTACAGATAAGGCAATGGAGGCTTCAAACGATGGGATAACTTAGCAAAGTCCCCTGGCCAGTTTCCTCATATGTGCTGTGGAATCAGGTGGGCATAAACAAAGTAGTCACGTTGTTATTCATCAAGAAGCTGTGACCAAAACCAAAAATTCCTGACACCTAGTCCAGATCCTAATCAACTAGACCATGTTTCCTGCGTCCTGAAGAAATGTTCTGTGAATAAAATGTATCTGTGACCCGACATTAACACCCCTCTTAGAGGCTTTAATGTATTAACGGTATGGTGTGGATCTAGGGAATTCTACAGCAAAAAGCCCAAACAAATCTATTTGATTTATTATTTGACAACCTTGGGATCATGCGATCTTTTGGGGCTGAGGGCTGGGGAGACTCCCATTAACAATGAAGATCCTGATACAAAACTTGGGTGACACTGGCCTGGGGCCCGTTTAAGCCCAGATAAGCAGAGGAGTGATGGGCAGGACTGGTAGGTTCTAGAAGGGGAACTGGAGGGATGGTTGCTCTTCAGGAACAAGGGCTCCCAAATTACAGATGACACTGAATCTTCTGGAGAGTTCTTTGTGAAAGTACAAGTTCTCTGGCCATTAGAGAGACACCTAATTGAGTGGCACATAGAAATCTGTATTTAAAGAAAATTTTTTTAATGTTTATTTTTGAGAGAGAGAGAGAGAGAGAGAGAGAGAGAGAGAGAGAGTCAGAGAGTGTGAGCAGCGGAGGGGCAGAGAGAAAGACATAGAATCTGAAGCAGGCTCTAGGCCCTGAGCTGTTAGCACAGAGCCAGGCATGAGGCTTGAACTCACGAACTGTGAGATCATGACCTGAGCCAAAGTCTGACACTTAACTGACGGAGCCACCCAGGCACCCCATAGAAATCTGTATTTTAAAAAAGCTCTGCAGGGAACACCTATGTGCATCCAGGTTTGGAAACTCTTGAGATTCAGAAGCTTTGCCTGGATTTAGCAGATGAGCACAGAGAAGCCAGGCTCTGTGTGGTTTATGCCATTTCCTGAAAATATTTGAAAATTTAAAATCATAAGATCATCCTTACAAATTATGGAATCCATCATGAAAGCACACTCCCACTCGAGTTCTTTGGACAGATGACATTTTTATCCAAGTCTTGTGTGGCAAGTTCAAATCTTATCCTTCTTTTTCACTGCTGGCTCCAAACAAGCAGCTCCTCGAATCAGCTCCCGGTATTTGCTGCTGGCCGCTGTCCTTACACTGCTCTTGTAAAAGTGGGGCGGAAAGCGATGCGGAAGAAAGCAGCAGCCTATTGAATCACTTTGGTAGGACTGGGGGACCCTTTCAAGAACTGGCAACACTTGTGAATCAAAAGTGTGCCAATGGCACCATCTGGTGGCCTCTTTAATTTCTGGGCAGTAGGCGTGTCAAGGCTCAACAGCACCGAAAGAGACTCCTTGTGGTTACCAAAGACAGTGGGCTCCTGTGGGGCTGAGCTTGGGCAAAATATCAAAGTTTTCTGAAATTGTTTGCATGACCCCTTTCTTTTTAAACGTCATTCATTCATTTGTTCATTCGACAAACTTATTTGCGTATATACTGTGTGCTAAGTGCTCATGAAGCTAACAAATTAGCGATGAGATAATTAATAGATAAATCATTAATTACAAATAATGTAATTTTTAAAAATTTTTTAATGTTTATTTTTGAGGGAGAGAGAGAGAGACAGAGCGTGAGTGGGGGAGGTGCAGAGAGAGAGGGAGACACAGAATCTGAAACAGGCTCCAGGCTCTGAGCTATTGGCACAGAGCCCGTCACGGGGCTCAGACCCACAAGCTGTGAGATCATGACCTGAGCCGGAGTCGGACACTTAACCGAATGAGCCACCCAGGTGCCCCACAGATAATTTCTGAGTGATAAGTGCTACTTAGAGAATTAAGAGGGTGATGTGATCAAGTGGCTACCTCACATTGGGACATTAAGGAAGGCCTCTCTGATGACGTGAGATCTCAATGAAAGAGAAGTGGCCTTCCATTAGAAGCACATTCTAGGTAGAGAGAAGAGCATGTACAAGGAACTGGGGCAGGAAGGGGCTGGCTACGGGAACTTTAAAAGAGGCCAGTGCCTAATTGTAATGAGAGAGAGAGAGAGAGAGAGAGAGAGAGAGAGGCAGAAAAGTCAGAACACCAGATCGTATAGGCCAGAACAGATAGGTTGGATTGAGGTGCTATTGGAAGTCTTTGAGGGAGCAGACGCCAAGCAGAGGGAGAGGGGAGAAGAGCAGTCCAGGTAGAGAGACCAGTGCACTCACTGGGCAGCAGAGCGGGCAGCCCACAAACAACCTCCAGGTGGCACAAGTACCACAGAGCCTCAGAGTTGGGAAGGGCTCCAAAGGTGCTCCAATTACTGGCCTAATGTTTCTGTCCCTCCTACAATATCCTTGCTCAATGGTTATCCATTTCCGATTGCTTTTGCCACCTAGGGTCAATCCGAACAAGTGTAAACCCTTTTCTTCTGAGAGGTATGCCTCCACTTAGGTGGACCCTTATGCTTGTAAGTCTCCCCTCTTTCGCTGTAATGTTGGGTTGCAGGTTCATTGAACACGTAGCTGAGGACCTCAGGAGGAGCCAAGGCAGGTGATCAGGTACCTTCCTGGACAATGAGGTCTTTGGACAAACGTCACATTGTCTAGAATAGGGGACAAAAGGTGCCCATTTGTGTAAGGTGGAAACATCCCAGAAAGCCAAGGTTACCTTAAAGTGGAAGAGTGATGGTGTCAGTACCCTGTCCTGGAATACTCATTTGTTATTAGTGTAGCCAATGACATTTTGAGTCCAACATTGGGTGCTTTTGCTTAATGCCAAGGAAGGTTTACCTACATGTTTTAGGTCTGACTTTTTTTTTAAGTTCATTTATTTATTTAGAGAGAGAAAGAGAGAGAGAGAGCCCATCCAACCACGGAGGGGCAGAGTGAGGGAGAGACAGAATCCCAAGCAGGCTCTGCAATGTCAGAGCAGAGCCCAATGCCCAGACTCGAGCTCACAAACTGTGTGACCTGAGCTGAGATCAGGAGTCAGATGCTTAACTGACTGAGTCACCAGGGTGCCCCTGGGTTGTTGTTGTTGTCCTTGTTGCTGTTGTTGTTGTTTTAAAGAAAACAACCATAAAAATAAAAAAGTCACGATAGCCTTTGACACCCTGATAATCTTAAGCTCTGGTAGGAAGAGAACCACTTCCCACCATAATCAGTGTCATACACTTGCCAAGTGGCATTGAGAGGATGGCTAAGGGAAGGGGTAGCTTCTATATCAGGAGGGGCCAAGCAACAGTGAAATCTAGAGTCCATGGCAACTACTTTCAGAGAGTTCTTGAGGATTCTGAGGCCTTTAAGTCCCAGTAACTTTATCCTGTAGGATCTAGGAAACATAATGAGATGTTTTAGCTGTTCCCTTTAAAACTCATGTAGCTTAGAGAAGGAGGTCATTCAAGGACTAACTCATTTATCTTTCCCTAGATTCTACCACCCCTTGGCACATAGGTTACTACAGAGGCTTGTTGAAAACTGTCCAAGTCTCAATTTTCCCTTCTCTTCCAAGGTTGTCTGGGTTCATTACATCTTCTCGAGCCTGCACACTACAGCAGATGTGAGTATGGGAAGACAGCCCCCCTGGACACTCAGAACATCTCCATTCTTCTCCTCCACATAGCTTCCCTTCAAAACTTTCCAAATGATTTTCACAACTGACCTCCATTAAACGTATTTTCTGATTAGTTCTTGTTCTAGAGTCTAGTCACCCTGGCAGTTTGAGATCATCTAAACCTCCTTGCTTTCCTTGTGGGGCCATCAGCCCACAACAGTAGTGCAAACGTGCGTGTAGCATATGAAAGTCAACCAAACAAGTGATGTTGGGTTCATTCTTGGTGTTGAGGAAAGACAACCTGTTCTATTCCAGCACCCAAACAAAGGGTTTCTGAGCACCCGCCTTCCGTTACATTACGGTGGAAAACAGAGACCCAT
Organism: Panthera uncia; assembly: GCF_023721935.1. Classification (NCBI taxonomy): domain Eukaryota; kingdom Metazoa; phylum Chordata; class Mammalia; order Carnivora; family Felidae; genus Panthera; species Panthera uncia. The sequence goes on along the minus strand of NC_064808.1, from coordinate 86,157,995 downwards.
CAGTACATCTGTTCAGCAAATAGTGATGCACATATGGCTGTAGCACTGTTTCCAGCACTAGGACGTAATAGTGAACAAGACAAAGTTCTCGTGCTCTTGGTGTTCACAGTCTGGAGGAGGTGAAGCTATCACATAGGTACTACAGGAAAGCAGAATAAGTGGACTGAGATTAATTGGGGATGCTGCGTTACGTAGGGTGGTCAAGGGAAGTCTTTTCCAAGGTGGTGATGAACGGGGCAAGACTTAAAGTGAAGGAACAAGTCACATAAATACCTGGGATCTGAGGGTTGCTGGGGGAACAATGTCGGTCTGAGGTGGAAGTGAACCTGGTGAGTTTGTGTTAGGAGGAGGGGGGACAGAGAAGCCAGTGAGAGAGTAGTGGAGGAAACACAACTGGTGGTCATATCTGACTCTCGCACGGCATCCGCAGAGCACAACGCTCCCCTTTCCAAGCCTTCCTCCGTTCCTCTGGGACTGGGGCGAGACACTGCATCTCTTTACTTCCAGATGCTTTTCTCCACTATGATCAGAAACCTGTGGCTGCAGGGCCAATTTCTTGCTGCCATCTTGGGACCCCCAATAGTGACGCCTCACCAGGGGACCCGCCAACCCTACACTGCCCCTCAATTCCTTGTGTCCAAAGGACTGTTATTCTTTGAGCAATATTTCCCATACTAGGATATGGCTGTCTGTCCTTAATGCAAGCGGAAGAATCCGAGAGGGGAGCCAGGTGGTGTGGCAGACACTGTTAATACACACCGCTGCCCCGTTGGGCTCTCCATCCAGGTACATGGCAGACTCTCCTGAACTTGCCCCCTTCCCTGTGTTGGGGCAGGGCCTTGAAACTAGCTCTGGCTCACGAGCTCTGAGCAGGAACAACCTGCAGTATTTCTGGGCCACATGCTAACTACTTGTGCAGGAACCTCTGGGGCTCTCTTCGCTGCCACAGTTTCTCCGGAACATGTTTAGATGATGTAGGGAAAGCACGGGGGAAGCCAGCCTCACCCCCAGTGGCTTAGTGGCCACACAGAGGACTGTTACCCAGGAGAATCATCTGGGCCTGCAGCAGATTTTGCTTGAGCAGGACATACACCTGTTTTTGTGTTAAGGTATTGAGATTCTGGTGATGTTATTACAGCATAATCCTCTTCTGTCCTGGAGGGCTTGATTTCCCTGCAAATTCGTAGCATGGTGTCTTCACCACTTCTGTGTTATGGTGTTCATAATCTTCTTCAAAATGTTTATTTATTTTTGAAAGAGTGCGAGAAGGGGAGGGGCGGGAGGGGGGGCACAGAGAATCTGAAACGGGCTCCATGCTGACAGCGGAGTCCAGTGTGGGGCTCAAACTCACCAACCACAAGATCACAACCTGAGCTGTAGTTGGACACATAACCGACTGAGCCACCCAGGCATCCCAGGGTGTTCATAATTTTTGAAGATCCTCTTTGGACAGGTAGCATAGAAGAGTGAGAAAAACTACGGGGCTCCAGTCAGAGAGCTTGGATCCAAATCCCACTTAACCTCAGACGTATGAACTCCAGCACGTCACCTAAACTCTCTGGGCCTCAGTTTCATTATCGGTAAAGTGGCAATAAAATAATGCTACTTGATGTAATTGTTAGGAAGATGGAGCTATAGTAATATGTTTTTAAAAACCTAGAATAGCCTGGTACCTGATGATTGATTAATAAGTTGTTAGTTACAATCGGTACAGTCACTCTCTTCTCTTCTCTGGATAGGCATTTTGCTTTAATAGATTTTGAACCAGGGAAACCGTGTGTTTAAGAATGAAGGGAAGGCCCTTGTTAACTTACCAAGTGTTACCACTCAAAACTGGAGGGACAGTCAAAGCCACCTGTGTTCAGCAACTCTTGTAACATGCCACACCGTTTTCTCCCTACTATTCTTCTGAAGCAGCAATCCAGAGTACCGCTTCTGTTGGTGCCCCATGTGAATTGATGGGCCCACCAGCAGGTAGGGCAGTACAACAAGGCAGAGACTGCAGAAAGGAACTCCATTGGCAGAGAAGGCACAGCTCACAGCTGTTCCTAGGACCATCTCCCTGAACTGCATAATTATCAGATTTAATGGGATGGCATGGAGATAACATAGCTCCGCTCCAGAACGCAGACATTATTCAGTCATCACCAGCACTGTCTATCTACATCAAGAGTTCTGCTGAATAAATGCAAAATATTTTCAGACAACAAGGGCTTTCTCCACTTCCGTGTCATGCTCCAAGCTTCGCTGTGAAGTTTCATATTAACCACTAAGTTATGTCTCATGTATCTACTTGCTAAGACTCTTCCCGCACAATGTCAACTACGTGAAACCTGATTAAATTCTTAATAACGTAATGATAGAGGCATAATAGAACCCTCTCTTCTTTAACTGCGGCAGGGCCTTCCTTGCCCCATTCAATCAGTATCCTGGATAACTTCCGCTGCGTGTCTGCTCCCCTGCTAACCCCTCTCGAGACATCCATCATCTAATTCAGTCCTCCCGGCAACCGTAAGCACTATTCCCATTTCAGAGATGAGGAAGCCAGGGCTTAGCAAGAGTTTCAGAAATAGTTTTAGAAGGGCTTAGTAGTTCCGTGAGGGCTTTACAATTAGTAAGTAGCTGTCAGGGTTCAACTAGACGGCTTCAAAGTCTGCCTTTATTAGAGCATAAACTGATGCTGAGAGTGTCTGGGTCTGAACTGTAGGTTCACCCCTCACTAGCTGTCTGACAGCAGGCAAAGAGTTCAACCACGTGTCATGGTTTCACCTAGAAACTGACAGGCCCTGAGGAACAAATGAGCTGATGGGTATAAAACACTTACAACAGTGACTGGCACCGTAGTATAGTCAAGCACGGTGTTCGTTGTCATTAGCTGTTAAAAATTGCTCTTATATTATTGCCCACAATTGATAAAAATACATAAAACTAAAAAACTAAAACAAATAAGCTAATCGTGTGTCAGTTGTGCTTGTAAAAGCTTTGGTGAGAAAGGAGAGCACAAGTAACAAGCATTATTTGTTTTCCAGGAATACAGTGTTTGAAACAATTGCCTGCCTGAACAATAAATATGCATCAACTGTACTTCCTGACCAGCCTAAATGTCTCGCACCTAAAAGAACTATGTATGTAATTGGAATCAATGCTGTAGTGATCGGTATTGTTTTTACCAGTTTTAGAGAATGTTGAACTGTCTTCTATGTTGTCAGCTCAATTGGTCCTAATATCTCTGTGTCATGGTTATAAATCATTTAATCTAGGCTTAGTATTTAAACACCGGGGACCAAAAAAAATGATAAATTTGTGTTCTAGTAATACTAAAGTGATAGGTGACCAAAGGAAATGAGAAAAAATGAGAAAAAGTGGTGAAGCGAAATGAAGTAGAAAGTGATTTTTTCAAAGAAGGCTATTAAATACGCTGTCTAGATCACTACTTAACCACCTGTACCAGAATCACAAGTAGTGGATGCTAAAATTGTGGATTCCTGAGTCCAGGCCGGACCTACTGAATTAGACTATGTGGTGATGGCTCAAGAAATCGAATGTTTAACTGGCTTTCCAGATGCTTTATATACATTGTAAGTTTAAGAATCACTTGCCCAGTTTAAAACATGAACAAGTGGCTGAGGCGCCTGGGTGGCTCAGTCAGTTGAGTGTTTGACATCAGCTCAGGTCATGAGTTCGAGCCCCACATCGGGCTCTGCACTGACACCTCAGAGCCTGGAGCCTGCTTTGGATTCTGTGTCTCCCTCTCTCTCTGCTCCTCCCTCACTCATGCCCTGTCTCTCTCTCTCTCTCTCTCTCTCTCTCTCTCTCTCTCTCTCTCTCAAAAATAGACATTAAACAAATATAAATAAAAATTAGGCATCACGATTGTGTTTTTAAGATGTACACTCTCAACTGCGTGACAAACGTGACCAGCTAAAAGGTCTTACTTCCAGTGCTTGCAGATGCCCAAGGTTTCACTGCGTCGGGGTATTACATTAAAATGTGCCTTTTCCCGTAGAACCACAAGTAATTAAAGTCTCAAACACCACACTAATGTGTCTGCCACTGATTCTTCAATGATAAACACACATTTTAAGAAGCACTAGATTTTCATCTGTGTGAAGGAAATTTGGAGATGAAATTATTGGTAAAGAAATGAGAATCCCAGAAAATTAAGAAGACCCACAGGGAATGCCATACCGGTCTTTTCTTTAATCCCATCAGAGCCATTTCCATGGGAACACGTGTTCAGGTCTGGAACGCTTACCTAGAGCAGATGTACGTTTGCTGACAGCATGTAGTGCGGTAGGCAGGTATACAGAAAACGGCTGGCTCACTGGGGCCATTGGTACTAAACAGGCAACTTTTTCTACTGCAGGCAAAGAGGGAGAGGCCCTAATAATGTAGGATAAAGATTTGTAATTTATGACTCCCAAAAGGAAAACTAAGCTTTCAAAAGCTGAATATCGTGTTTTTCAACAAATACCGGTTGATAGGGAAATATTTTTGAGAAGAATTCTGGCACAGGCATCTGCTCTCGACCCCCGGTCAGGCAGCCAGGCTAAGTTCAATACCTGCCTCAGTCGAGTACTTTCTTCATCTGGGTTTGCCACAAACCAGCTTGCCACAGAGTGTAGGAGCTGACTCCTTTCTGGTCATTTCTCTCTGAAAAGTCAACAGGATGTCCAAGATGCTTTGAGGGAATCTTTGGAAATGTGGTGGTGATTTCAAATCCCCTTGTGGAGGGCTCCTGAGCTCAGAAGCCAATTCAGTTTCCTTGAAACTGGCAGCTTGGGAGTCAGGTCACAGCAGACGGTGTGGGCTCCTTGGGGCAGCCCTAGATGGGGCAAGGCAAGTCTGTCTACACCTTCCAGCACAGTGCAACAGGTCTCTGTCTTTCTAAGTGACTGTTTGACCTGGGAAAAACCTGGCCAGGCGGCACACTGTGGCAAGTAGATATAAAAACAGGAGATGTTAAATCTCTTCCCTCAAATATATTCCATTTGGTATCATAATGTGTCATACACTCAGATTTGAATGTTGTTGAATATCCCCAATTACCCCATTCTGTTATAGCCATATTAGGTTGAAAAGGAAACACATACACAAAGAAGTCTGTTTTAACCTGAAATAATTTTGTTGATATTTGAATTGCTTTCAGTGGGACATTTGCTTTCAACCACAAGATATCTCCATCTGGATTATCGGAGTACAAAATCTCTTCTCTCCCCCCTCCCCCAATCAAAACAAAGAAACAAACAAAACCCCAAACCCACAACTCAGCTTCAAATAAGTTTTGAAGAAATGAGACTCTAAATATTTACATATGGGTCGAGAAATAAATCACAAAACTATTTACAAAAATACACAAGCTTATATGCATTAACAATTTACACCAGTTCACAAAAATATTAAAACATAAAAAAAACACTATATAAATTAAAGTTAAGAACTCAAAAGTATGATCTAAGACTTCCTAGGATGCTTCTCTCATGCAGGTCATGGCTGAAAAAATCAGGTTTTGCTACCTTAGAATCTAAACTGTGAAACAACCATTTTTAGTCTTTGAACGCTAACAGTACTAATCAGAAAAGGAAAAAAGACCCTCTGTGCACACCAACATTAAAGTATACCATTCCTGACATTTCCGTAACACACAGTACTGAAAATCACATGCCTCTAACCATTTGGAAAGTAACTTTCTGTCATACTTCTGCTTTCCTTATTATTTCCTTACACACACTGCTCAGACGATACTCGGCCAACATAATGAATGGATGACTGACAAACGGGGCTGGGAACGGGTATTTGGACTTTGCAGGCTCCATTTTTAACTCAAATGGCACATTCCAAATTTATGCCATATGTGTCTATTGCTGTTTCCATGTGGTCACCCAGTCTTCTATCTCCACTCATATTAATGGTCCCTCTTCTTTACATAGTCCTAGAATTTTTCAACCTGACTCTAACTTAAAAAAAAAAAAAATGCTCTGCCATTATAAAAGTGTGCAGGCCCTATCCGTGGGACCATCCCGGAAACTTGCATGTTTTAAAGGAAACTGAATACAATAAGCAGTAAGACTCGGATGAAATTAATAAGAAAATGGCACCTCTGGGGCAGTCAGCAAAGTCTCTGGCCAGACGTCTAGGGCGTATTCATTTCAGTCAAACCAAACTGGGACATTGGAATTTTGCCAAAAAGATACAATCTGGAGACATGGTGAAGAAAATACCAATCGAATTCAATTATGGGTCTGATGCACAAGGGCAGCTCCATTTCCTTGATCACAATGTTCCGTATCAAAGCTCGAACATTTAATTACTGCTTGTGAAGTCGCACACAAGGTGAACTATGCTGAGGTAACCTGGCTCACAGTGATTTGCCGTGCACTTTCTACCCTACAAGACCAGAAAGGGAAAGATACAGGCAAAGTCCTTCAAAGAGCTGACTCCGAAGTTAAGGCTGTATCTACATCAAGTGACACAACTCTAGATTTTACCTAAAGTTTGTGTTTCACGATTATACCAGTAATTTGGGTCATTCTTCTGTATTCAAAATATTCACCTGATATTTCTAAGCCCATAGGACATTAATAAAGTAATTGCTTTGAGGAATTAACCTTAGTATTCATAAAATAGATTTAGGTTCAGGAGTAAACAATGTGTGTGACAACAGATCCACAAATATTAAGACTGGACAGGACTCCTTCAGCCACCTCCTTCTGGGCTCTCCATTACTAACACCATCTGTACCTCGTCATACCGGCTCCTTTCTAATGCTCCGTGCTGCTGGTGAGAACTTACAGGGCATGTGTGACCTCAGAGGGATAATGCATTGCCTACTTGACAAAAAGATGGTTAAGGTTAAAAAAAAAAAAACGTTAATGCTGCATACTCACCAAAGATCAAAATCCTGTATGTAGCACCTGACATGTTTGTGTGCTAGAAGAAAGTATCCTATCAGGTTTCCTAACACTGTGACTATATTCCCATTGTGTCTACATGTTTAATCTAGAGACCTCCGTTTCCACAGACCTTTCACAGGTCAGCATTTCAGGATTGCTACCATGATCTTTATTGACTGAATTCCTCTCATCAATTCTGGGGAAACAAAAGAAAACCTTATAGAGTATCTCCACATATAAATAAATGTGTTCTTAAAACTTTATTTTTTTCTAAATATAAAGCCTTAAAATGCAATCACATGATTTTCTTTTAAATAAAAAAAAGAACTGGCAGGAATCCTAATCTTTATACAATTTCACAGCAATAATAGCAGCATGTATTTAGCCTCGTAAAAGATTTCTTCCTTTGCTCTAAATAAAAGTTAATTCCAAGTTTTAAAAAGCCAGAGCAGCAATCATCCAGTAAATGGAATGAAATTCTCCTAGTGTCTTCTACAAACTGAGCTTTTCAAACATGTGCATGGACAAAACTCAAGTATTACTGAGAGTTATGGAATGCCACGACAATCGAAACTCGTTTGTTAAGTATAGGACTGCCTTGTCAGTCTGGCGTATGTGCTTGGGGGGCAGGGGGTGTTGAGAAGACGGAGTGGAGTGGCCGGCCAGACAGTGGTCTGCTCCTGCTCTAACCGGGAACGTGACTTTCAGAAGAAAGTCCTGGGTACTCAACATGTTTAACATGCCCGCAGAGCTGTAAGAGCTATTCCTGCGATGCTGGTGTAAATGGTAATTAAGGACGACTGTGGTTGCACAAGTACAGTGTGAACAAACAGCACGTGAATCCTTAGGATGTAAACAGTGAACTGCCCAGAATTCTGGTGCAAGGGGGCTGTGCACTAAGTGTAATTATTGCAGGGGTTTGTAGTTTACTAACAGGTAATTCATAGCTACTTTAAGAGTTCCCAAGAAACCTGTACTCTGGTTTAGAAACAGAAATTAACATGTAAATTTGTAATCATGATAAACGATGTGTATTTATCCACCAGTCAAGTCACGCTGGGTTTGTTTTTTTTTCTCCCAATGGCGGGGGGCTGTGGGGGGGGGAGTGGCTTTGGAGAACAAATGGTGCGAGATGTTTTACTAGGATTACAATTTATCAAATATTATTGAGAGAAAAAAAATTACTGAAGGCAGGCAACACATCAGAAGCACTGATGGGGTTCTGTGGTGCTAACAAAGTTCACTGAGTTCTGCCTACAAAGCTTCTTCTCACTTTAGAATCCCTTCTGCAGTGGACATCAGCCTGCTCGCCGAACTGCAAGGAACAACTCTGAGAAGGATGAAAAGGACGTGGTTCAGCTTGGGTCTAAATGGCCTGACATTTTATGATGACTCTTTCTTAAATGCTTCAAGTCTTAATTCCTTTATTGTTTTTTGTAATTATAATGTGCTAATTGTCTGACAGAATCATCTGAAGGATCGGGGAGAAGTTTTTCTCTGTTCGAATTTAACACACCAGACCCTTCCAAGTCAGGGAGAAGGAAGTGAGGGCAACTGAGTGTCAGTCTGGGCACCTGCATGGCTACTGAAAAAGTACGGAGGAATGCCACAGAAAATGCAAAAGCCTACCAGGAAATAGACAGAAACTGCTCTGCGCTATATAGCAAACACTAAGAAGGACAAAGTTAAATTCAAATTCGGTGAAAGGCAGTCCTCAGGCTCTTACAAAATTAGCCCCATATGGCAAGTATGGTCTGTGACAAATTTCTTCACTAGGTTTTCAACACAGTGCTTTACAATCATTCAGATTTCTTTTAATGACAAAAATCAGTCTATAGATGGAAGAGGTGGTGATGAAGCAGGGAGGGGGAAAAATGGTAATTTTTCTTTTTTGTTGTTGTTTTTAATGTGGTAGGGGGGAATTGTAGCTTTTTTTTTTTTTTTAATCTTTTTGGTTACTGAAAAAAATAGAACAGTCCACTGTCCAGCAGAGGCTGCTTCAACTCTATTGCTCCGGGGCTCATTCTGCATGGATCTGTGTTTCGGGGTGCTGCAAGGACAACTCTGTGGGCAGGAAGGCCCCCTGACCCAGAGCGGTAGCATATGTCCTGTTTTGTGGGTGGGGGAAGCCAGAGGGCACATAGGTCCCCATCGCTCCTCCTGCAAAGCCTCCTCGCTGGTGCTGGGGTGGGGAGTGGTAACCCTCCAGGTTGTCATACTGGGACACAACAGTCATACCGCCCTGGCGCTTGCCGTGTGTTTGGTATTGGTACAGCACAGTGGGGTCCCTCTCCGCGTGCTGAGTATGGTGGAGTTTCAGGCTATGACTCCGCTCCGGTTTCGGGGGTGGGACTACTGACTGGCCCAGGTGTTCCTCCTCTTTGTAGCAGTCTCTGGAGTGTTTCTCTGGGGCGGGAGGCTGCCTAGCCCGAGGCCTCTCTAGCTCTTTGGAGAGCCTCACCTCTTTGTGGTTCAGTCTCAGAGACTCCTGCCCCGATGTCATGTATGTCCCTCCAGAGTTATGGTAGCTGACTGGCTCAGAAGTGTCTGGAATCCCTTTGGGCCCATAATCTAACTGGCCAGCCCCTTGGGGGTAAGGTGGCCCATTTTTTGATTCACATAACTGCCTATGGCTTGCTTCCTGATGTGCCCTGTGCTCAGGGAGACTACAACCCATGTCGTGAAGCTTCCTGTTCCTGAGGCTATTCTGCTTCTGAGGGAGGGATGGTTTCTCCGACTGTCCGTTGCCATATCCTCCGTGGTGGTGGGCTCTATCAAACTCTGGCTCTGGATGCTTCCTGTAGAAGCGCTCCTCTCCCTCGGGACTGACGGCCTTGGCTGCGTGCCGCCCCTCCTTGCCCTCTGCCACTGAGAGAAGTCCAGTTTTCCCAGGATCTGATTTACTACGCAGGTGGATGACATAGATCCCGCCCAGGTCATCCTGCACGGCCGAGGTCATGTTATCATACTGGGACATGACAGGCCCTTTCACCTTCTGCCGAGCGCGGCTCTCTCTCCGGATAGACTGCATGCGGTATTTTTCCATGTCCTCAAGATCCCATGAGGTGTAAGTGTGCTTTACCTCCGCAGTTGGAGGCATGTTGACTACATTATGGTCATTACCAGAGAAATAGCCGGTCATGTTGGCCCGGGGACGTGGGAGCAAACCAGCGTAACTGTAGAAGTTCTTTCCTTGCAGCCTCGGATTGTAGAAGGCAAAATCGCGATTGGGTAGGCGGTGAAGGGGCCTCAGCTGTACTGTGCTGTAGGCGTCCACATCACACAGGGCTCCTTCTGGACTGTAATAGGAGCTAGAAGAACTGGAGTACGGGCTATACCGGTAGTGGACCCGGCCATTCTCAAAGTAAGGCTGAAGCTGAGTGACGTGATAATCTGAGCGGGCCTGGGAGGACTGATATGGCTTATACTGGTACAGGGGTCTTGGGCAGTAGGCTGGTTCATCGTCTGGGGGAACTTCCGTCCGTGAAATGGGAACCGAGCGAATCATGGAAGACGGAGGGGCATGGAGAGACTGTACCCTCCGGATGGTAGGGTACGGAGGAATATCTTCAGGGTAACAACTACTCCTAACGGAGGAGCCCAAAGAAGATACATACTCAACTCGGCCGCATGGCTTGGAGTGATGTCCAGACACGTTTCTTCCTGGGGCCACGTATGTGTTGTAACGAGGTCCCATGGAGGCTGGTGGCTCTGATCTGGCACCATACACCTGGTGCTGCTCCAATTTATTGTGGTGTGGAGGTACGCTCTGGGGACGGTACTGGCAGTTTGGGATCATACTGAAATGCAGACAGTTTTCTGGACCAAAGGGTTCAGTGGTGACATCAGGCCTCACGAAGGCGGAATAAGTCGTCTTCTGAGAAGCATGCTTAGGTTGTGGGACAGGAAGTGGTAAAGGCAGAACATCGTCCACAGGAGCTGAAGAAGCAGTGACAAAGGGGTGATAGCTGGCGCTGCTGGCAGGATCTGCACTATTGGAGTGGATGGCAGCGGCCATTTTACTCTCCAGCGTCCTGGTTGGGGGCACTGGTGCGGTAAAGCCACAGGACGAGTACACGGGGACAGACTCGGTGCGCAGGTGCAGTGGCGGGGCCCTGGCACCTTCCCGCACCTTGTCAGGAAGGCCCAGCTGGAGAGCAGACATGGGACACTGAACGGCTGTGCTGCCATCACCCACCAGGACATGTGCGGGGTCATCGGTGGCTCTGGGTTCAGGTGGTCTCTCTGGAGCTGGAACTGCTTGAACCTATTGAAAGATGACCACATTATGAGCTTATTTTTTATGCTCCCCTCTGTGGAATCAAACACTGTTCGATTCGTAACCCACACTCTGAGGCTATTTGGGGTAGCAGCATGAAATTTCCCAAGCCATGTGGTGGCACTGGTCAAGACGGCAAGCCAGTCTGTCCTCGCTGCCAGGAAAAGAAGGTCTGTGCTGCAGCTGCCACAGCAGCCATTACCATCCTTGGAAAACTGTTCTAACTTACGATCAGTCTTCAATGTGAGACAAGGCTGCTTATGACATGACCTTAATGTGCAGACCAAAACACATAGGCAAGCTCAGGGGCACCTGAGTGGCTCAGTCGGTTAAGCATCCGACTTCGGCTCAGGTCATGATCTCATGATCTCGCAGTCTGTGGGTTCGAGCCCCATGTCAGGCTCTGTGCTGACAGCTCAGAGCCTGGAGCCTGCTTCGGATTCTGTGTCTCCCTCTTTCTCTGCCTGTCCCCTGCTCATGCTCTGTCTCTGTCTCTCAAAAATAAGTAAACATTAAAAACATTTTTTTAAAGTATAGTCAAGCTCAAAAATATACATCCATCTAGCTAGTCTATCCATCTAGCTCAGCCTCCATGCCAAGAACATTTTGTTAAATAAGGAGAGTTGATCCCAGCTGGAGAGATTTGTGAAGTGAATCACAGTGACAGGTAGTGAGCAGTTTAAGCCCCCGAATCCAGGGAAGGGTAAGGAAGTGACCTGTCTGATGTGCCATTCAAATCAGTTACTGTCTGTCTCCACCTTCTATTCCACCCTGGTCTGTAGCAGCTGAAGCCAAACGGGACCCCCACAGCAACGGTGCTTCCTGAGAAGCAGTTGCTAGAAACAGCATCCTCCACTAAAGACTAGATATTGAAGTCCTTTTAGTTCACGGTGACCACAAAACGCATGGACTACTTTTCTAAAGTACGAGAAAATTTGAAAGAAACTTCAGCATTCTGCATACAACATTCTCTCATCACAACAGATGTCTGGCTGCAGAACAACCTGCTGGCTTATGCTAGGAACATAACAAAAGACCTAAAATGATGTAATCGCTTACATTTCTAAAAAACGTCTGTAAGGCAGAAAGGCAGAATAAAGCACGGTCATTGTGCACATGTGAATAATTGGCACAGGGTGGCTAAATGACTTGCCCACAGTCACAACGAATCACTGGTGGAGTTGGGCAAAAAACAAAAAACAGAAAACAAAAAATACCAACCTGCAGCCCCGAGAGCTGCAGCCCAATGTGACTTATTTGATCATGACCTCTCTGTATTACAAGAAGAAACCACCTAGATGCTTTAGGAAGAGAAGATAGCAGGCAGAATTCAACAACAAACATTGAGTAACTGCTCCTTCCTCAGAGAACAACCAGCATCAGGGTAAAGGCAGGGTCCAACCTCAGATAGGAAACGTTTCATGGAAACCTGCCACAGGACTTAAAATAAATGTCGTATCTGACTCATCCTGCTCACAAATGACATACCTTTGGAAAGCATTTCTTTCATCTCCCTGAATCCCTCCCCTTCTTACCTTGTGGGAATTATTTAATCCTGTGCTGGCCGCTGCTTGTACCTGCCCCGTGACGGGCAGCTGCTCCGCTGGCCTCTGGGAGGGAGGTGGGGGAAGGGGGCGGCTAGTTCTGTGCGGACGCTGGAGGGTGGCGGCAGCAAAATCAGCTGCGGTGGGTTGCTGGACCACATCCCAGCTGGCTTCCCTGGTGCTTATCTCAGCCGCCGCTGGAGCGGTTGTCAGGTAAGCCATGGTGGCTGTGCTGGTATTCTCTTCAGGGGACCCAGAAGGAGGGTAGATTTTGTCCTTCGGCAAACTAGAAGGTGTGGGAGATTTGTCTGCAAGTTCTGAAGGGTGATGGGGTTTATCTACACTTGCACCAAGATAAGGAGGCTGATCTCCGCTATAGAAATGAAGCTGAGGCTGGTCCTGATCCATAAAGGAGACAGTTGGCATACTGGTCTTCCCAGACTGGTCTTCAGAGAAGCTTATGTGATCATCAGACTTAGAGTCTGTTAAGGGAACTGATGGGATTCTGGCCTTTTCTGGGTCCCCAGATAAATAGGTTTGATGTGGATGATTCCCTGGTAAGTCTGCCTGGTGGAGCTGCTCCCCGGATTCAGTTGCACTGGAATGAGCGTGATTCCCAATTGCTGTGTCTGCTACAGGCTGGTCACAGTTCCCAGATACCTCGTTCTGGAGGCGGGATTCCTCTGCTGGCCTATCAGTTTGGTAATAGGCTTTATCTAGAGTGATGTTAGAGTAGGAACTAGGCAGTTTATCTTCGTTTGCAGCCACTGCTAGGTCTCCGTAATTCGTATAAGCAGCCTGGGCGGGCCCTGGTCTCTTCAATGACTGAGTTGAAGCTTGCTGTGCAGACTCAGCCAGTGCTAGCGCCAACAGGCGGGCCACATTTTTCGGAGGCGGTGGTGGTGGGATAAGAGAGACTGAACTGACGGGAACGGAATCCTGAGGGGGGTCATGGGTAACTGCTCCTGGTGGGAAATTGGGAAAGAAAATGAGAGTGAAAAGGTAGCTTGTGTTATCCTGTACTGGAAATCCAAACACTCCCCATCTGATCACTACCAAATAGGTGCCTTCCATATTTCAAAATGGCAATCCATGACTTCCATCCCACATGCAAATGTTGTAGAAAACACATCTGGTTCAGGAGGAAAACTAAAACAAATTGTTTAGAGATTGCAATCTCCTCTTGAACTGCTACAGAGATGAGGGGGAAAAAAAAGCGGGTCCCTCATCGGGCTCAGAAAAGATTGCTTAGAAAACAAGCTTCAAGTGCCTGAAGACTGTTATTAAGAATAGTTTTTTTTGTTTGTTTTTGTTTTTTACATCTGATGGTGTAGGCTGGCTGGTTAACTTGTAAGGCTATAATATAGGTATTTTTATTAGAAGAGAAAACAGAATCAAGAGCTACAAAGTTGTGCAAAAATTATCCATGAATTCTGACTGTCCAAAGACTTTAAAAGGGGACTTTATGAAGGTCTGGAGCAGGACCACTGGTCCTTTGGGAGACTTTTGTTTGACCGATTTTAATTTAGGGCTTTGAGCCATCAGCACCTCCCAGAAAAAACAAAAAAACATTCTCTTTGATTAAAGGCTAGCTGTGGAGCAAATTCCTCTCTTAAAAGGCACAGATGGCACACAGGATTGATGATCCCTCTTAGCTTAAAGAAAGAATGGAGAAAAACAAATGGTACCTGTCTGAGTCTGTCCAGAAGGTACAGCCTTACTCTGACTGCTTAAGACGGCCTGTTCCTCTTTCCCTGGTGACTCTACTTCTGTAGCAGCCACCTGGTCTAGGGGCTGGACTTCAGACTCACATCCTTCTTGGGACTCTCTCTCTTTTGTTTTCATCTTTACTACCTGGGTGGGGGATCTATTTATGACATCGCTTTCTTCAATGCTTTTGTTCCAAGTTGGAGAAGACGCATTCGGAGCTGCTGTATTTGAAACCGTACCAATGACTTCAGATACCCGAGTGGGAAGAGTCACTGAAATTGGCTCAGATATGTTCATTGAAGGCGATTTGCTTAGTTTCCGTCCAATCTTTGGAGAGAAAGCGTAGACAACCTTTTCAGTGAATGAGGATGGCTTGGATGACTTCTCTTCAGTTGGGCTCAAGTCCAGGGTAAAGAATGGACTCAGTTTCTCCTGCAGAGGAGAGACGGCTTCAGAACTTGCCGTGCTTCCTGGAGTCTGCGACTGGCTACCACCTGCTTCTGTATCCTTTTTATTGGTACTTGGTTTATCCTTGGAGTATCCTAATGAATCTAAAAAGGAGGCACCGCTCTCCAGACATTCTGATTCAGCCTTAGGGGGACTACACTGAAATGACATGGGATCAAAATCCAGGCTGGCTACTCCAATGTCTGGTGGGCTCAAGTCAACATCTTCAGCTGCATGAGGAGACGTAAGAGCTGGAATATGGAGCAGCCCTACTTCCTCCTCACTTTCATTGTCATGGGGCAGATTATCATAGGAGTTACAGCGGTTCCCCAGCATTTCTCCATTAAAAGAGGCACTCAGTGCGTCACTGCTAGATCTGGGTCTTCGGGGTCGGAACAGCTTGGAATCGCCTGGCAAAAACGGATAACATTATCAACATTTGAATGCATATGATACACAATACACAACACCATGAAAGTCACCTAGTCAGTAGAGTAGTAATGCACTACGTAGGGTAAGAAAATGTTAACGTCTCAGTTTCTTTCCAGAAATTGTCTCTTGGGCGTACGGTTGGAACTCCCAAACCAAAAGCTAAATAACAAAAACATCTGATAATATTCAGAGAGAGAATGCAGCCTTTGATGGTTTCAACAGGAAAAAGGACTCAGAACTATTATTATTAGTCCAACATTGACTCCTGTGGTGACTTTGGGCAAGATTTCATTTCTTCTGGTCTTAGTTTATCACTCATCTCACACATGACTTCTAAGACAGAATCAACCACTAAAAGAGTACTTTGGATATATAATAGCAAAGGGGATTTTTTGGTTTTTGTTTTTGTTTCTTTGGCAGGAAAAATCCTCATAATAACCACATTTCTAAAAAGCAAACATCTCAACTAAAAACTCCCTACAATTCCATAAAGTATTTACATATATTTAGTACAGGATTCTTTTCAGATACTTAAGCAAAAACAATTTCATTTTTTTTTCTTTAATGAGTATAGGCTTTGAGTTTCTCAGGCAGAGTCCTTCCACAGTAGACTGTTACATGATTTTATGATATTGCTAAATATCCACTGGTAAAAGAAATCTTCTATCCCACCATTCTATTACAATTATTAGAATCACCATGTTGAAAATGTACTATAAAGAACTAGATAAATGCATTCAAAATGTGTTAACCACTTATAAAATTAATCTATACTAAAATATTATTTTCTGCTTAATACTGGCATCTACCCAGGGGTGCCTGGGTGACTCAGTCGGTTGAGTGTCTGACTTAGGCTCAGGTCATGATCTCACGGTTCGTGAATTCGAGCCCTGCATCAGGCTCTGTGCTGACAGCTTGGAGCCTGGAGCCTGCTTCGGATTCTGTGTCTCCCTCTCTCTCTCTCTGCCCCTCCCTTGCTTGCACTCAGTCTCTCTGTATCTCTCTCAAAAATAAATAAACACTAAAAATATTTTTTAAAAATACTGGCATCTACCCAGTCCAGTTCATTATATCTGTGAGTCATTCTCTTAACTACAGAGAAATGGAAAATCTTGGAACCCTTAAGATGTCAGACACCCAACTAAGGGATGTGTGAGGGTTTCTTGAATCACAAGCAGAGCCACGTGTCCATGAGGATCTGGCAGTTAGAAGAGTTAATAAATGAAGATGAGAAATCTGACCAGCATGACGACACCCAGGATACCTCAAAAACATGATTTTAATATCAACAGATTAAGAAAGCCCTTGGGAAATCAATGTAGCTCCTGATTATTTTTGTAAAAAGGGCCTTTTTTTTTTTTTTTTTTGAGAGAGAGAGCAAGAGCAAGTGAGTGAGTGCAAGTGGGGGAGGGGTAGAGGGAGGGAACAAGAGAGAATCTTAAGCAGCCTCCACAGTGAGCACGGAGCCCAACACAGGGCTCAATCTCAGGATCCCAAAACCATGAGATCATGACCTAAGCCAAAATCAGGAGTCTGACGCTTAACTGACTGAACCACCCAGGAGCCCCCAAAAGGGCCTTCTTTACAATCCTGCTGCATATGCCAAACATGAAGTAAAGGATGTCCTATTTGCTATTATATGGTTTTGTCAAAAAAGTTGTACGTCCTTCTAATATTGCAGTTCACTGTTCAGTCTAAAACATAGTACATAACTGCAACTATAACCTGACTTTTGCCAAGTAGGGGCTTAAAAAACTTACTTTCCTGATTTTTAGTTTTGTCAAGTTGCAGTGAAACCATTTTGTACCCTTCACTAGAATTTTGGTCGCCATTTTAAGAGGATTCACTTGCAAGTTTTCTTCTCCTCATACTGAGGATATATCTTCAGATAATGAGGACTGCCTATAATCAATCTTATCTATGAAATTTAATGTCAGGTTAAGCCATTTACAAGACAAAAGACTACTAGTCTGAAAGCTGCTTCATTTTATACTTTGTGAGACTGTGCTTTCATGAAATCTAAAGCAAGAAATACATCATTTTCCACTGGGCATTAATAAATATAAATGGTTAACTTAAAACATTTCACCTATTTTTATGTAAACTGAATAGCAATCATGTCAAAGTGAGGAAATGAGAGACTGGTACTATATGAAAATATCAATGGACAATGCTAGATATTAGGATTCTTTGGAAATGATAGTCTATAGCCTATTTATTAAGCATGTACTTATTAAATATCCTCAATTGTGTTCTTTAATGAAATAAAGAATAAAACAATTGATGCTTTTAGTCTTACCATCGACTGCATGGAGAGAAGTAAGAGATTCTTCACTCTTAGCTGAACGGAGGGTTCCTTCTGCCCTGCCACCTGAAGAAGGAAATCCAAATAGCGTGAAGTTTTATTCACTGCTACAGATGTAGAGGAAAGGAACACTGTTTGTCTCTATACACATTTAAACTGCCAAGAGTGAACAGCTTTACATTTTGACAATCACATTCAATTTAAGCATTATATTATATAAGGTGCTGTCTTGTTTTCAGATGGTTTCCTATGTGAAAAATCTCTTCTAAAAGATTATGAACTTGAGAATACAGATGAATTTTAAAACTTCTTTCCGTTGTATTTCCTAAAGACTAGCATGATATCTTCAGATGACATCATACTAGACTTAGGATAAGCCCTAAATCTAATGACTGGTGTCCTTCTAAGCAGAGAGGACACAGAGACCGAGGAGGCCATGCAAAGACAGGCAGAGAGTGGAGTGACACCACCAAGAGCCAGCAGAAGCTGGAAGAGGTGAGGGAAGATTCTTCCCTGGATCCTTTGAAGGGTATATGGCCTTGCTGACACCTCAGTTTCAGACTTTTAGCCTACAGAACTATGAGGGGATAAACTTCTGTTGGTTTAAGTCACCCAATTTGTAGCAACTTGTTATGACAGCCCTAGGAAACTAACACAGTGCCTTGATTACATATGTTGGATCTTATTTGTTAAATATCATCATCCTCATTTACCTCTTGGCCACGCTCAACACTGGTGACACTTTCTGTTTAAACCCCTCCTCCATGATTTCTGGTGATCACAGAAATGAGAGTAAGGTGTGTCCACTGCCTATCCTTCTGTAATCATTTCCTCTTACTCTTTTCGTAACAACTCTCCTTTTTCCAGTCCTTTAAACACTGCTTTTCTCCAGATTCAGTTCCCAACCTGCTTCTCTCACTCAACAGGCTCCCCCATAAAATCTCTCTCCAGAGTTTTCATCCTTGAGCGTTTGCTGATGACTTCCAAATCCATATTTCTACTAATATTAAGCCCCTTTACTGAATTCCAGATCCATACTACTAATCATCTCTTAGCCATGTCCAACTCACCGTGTCCAAAATAAACACATCGTTTTTCTTCCCCAGACTACTACTCCCTACATGAATAATGCCATCTCCCTAATCATTTAATGAGAACTGAAAATGATCTTTGCTCCTCTTTTTTTCTCATCCTTCACAATCCTTTGGTCACTCAGCCTTGTAGATTCTGCTTCCTAAATATCTCAAATCTATTTCCCACTTCTACTGTCACTGCTTACTCCAGACACTCACTGTTTGTTTCTTGGTTGTACAATTGTAACTGTCTCCTAATTACTGTCCAGTCTCCAGTCTTCTTCTCTCCCCATATACTCCCTATACTGCTGCTGAAGTCATCTTTCTTCAATGCAAGTGTGATCGTGTTACATTATTAAAGCCACTTGATAACCCCCAAAGGAATGGAAGACAAAACCAAAACTCTGACAAGCACACAAGGCCCCTAGGGACCGAAACCTCTTTTTGTACCATAATGTACCCAGCCAAGTTCCCTGCTCCACACATGAGCACACACCTTACTCTCATTTCCTGAAATACCTTTCTCAGCCTCTTGGTGATCACATGAATCCCTACTTATCTTTCAAAAAACCAAGTCAAAGGGTGTATTTCTGACCACTAGTCCCTTTCCCTATACAAATTGGCATGTCCTACCATAAATACTTCACACAAACATCTACCTCAACTGCTATGATTCTGAATGAAACTTATCTTCTTACACATATGATTTCCCAAGTAAGTCTCCGAAGGTAGGGGCAGTATCTTAATTTTCTTTTTATCTGAGAGGCTGCTATCAATATATCTAGTATATGCTTACTTAGTACATGATGGCAAACCGAATGATGAATTAAATGAACTGAACGTTTTATTTCTAACATTCAAGCACTACTATCCTTCCTAGATTCAGAAGCTGTCAATGTCAGCAGATGATGGATTTTAAACTATTGTTACAAGTAGTATTTTCAACAACAGTAAGCGATTTCTTTAATATAATAAGATACTCTCATCAATGAATTACCCAGGAAAAAGATAGATTCCTTGGTTGTAAGAGTTATAAACTTAAAAGGCATGCTGAAACATGGTTTTATCACATTTTAAATCTATATAAATGTACATGAATAAACTTAACACCACGGCAGTTATTTTGTATGAACAGCAATATACAAAACTATGTTATGAGTATGTTGTGAATTTTAACCACATTCTCACTCTATATAATCTACACAGTTTCCACAAGAAACTGGGTACTTCTACGTGTTTATGTATGTGTCTGCGCATAAAAGAAGACAATTCAGGGGTAGCACCACAACCGTGGACACACCATACAGAAACACAGTATAACTATACACTGACTACAGACCCAGAGTGCGCCACGGGACGGGCAGTGCGGAGCGGCCGTGTGGGCTGCTGTCCCGGCAGCAGAGCACAGGAAGGGCAGGAGAGCACCAACCTTTCAGAGCCATGGCTTTCATCTCAGAAGGCTCACTCTCATTCCGCTGCAACTTCCGCTTAGAAACAGATGATGATTTCCCCAAGTTGAAAAAGGAACGCCAGCTGCCCACGGGAGATTTTTTCATTTTATTTTGAGGCCTCCTCCTGTAAGAGAGAAAATAACCTGTGTTAAGATATCCCAGGGGCTATCCTTACTTACAGGAAATGTACAAATGATGGAAAGAACCAAAGAGCCTAGAGAGGCACGGCTGAAAACATACACATACATATGTGTATGTGCACCTAAACTGTGCAGCTAAAGCATGAAATGGAAATAAAATTTATAGATTTGTTTTTTATTTTGAGAGAGAGAGAGAGAGAGAGAGAGAGGGAGACAGAGAGGGGGAGACAGAGAGAGAGAGGGAGAGAGAGACCACAAGTCAAAGGTAGGGGCAGAGGGGGAGAGAGAGAGACTCTCAAGCAGGCTCCACTCTAGTGCAAAGCCTGATGTGGGGCTTGATCCCACAACCCTAAGATCACGACCTAAGCCGAAATCAAGAGCTAGACACTTAACTGACTGAGCCAACCAGGTGCCCCTCGATTTTAATATTAGTAACTAGTCACAAAGGTAATTTTTATACAGGTTTTTCTATTTAGATCTAACCTCACAGTAAGTGAAATAAGTTGAGAATAAGAAATATTTGGAAGTAGGAATTATTAAAACTCTAAAAATAAAAGAGTTAAGAAAATTATTTTAGATGTAAGTAAACAGAATTCAACCAAAAAGAGGGGCGCCTGGGTGGCTCAGTTGGTTAAGTGTCCAACTTCGGCTCAGGTCATGATTTCATGGCTCATGAGTTTGAGCCCCGCATCGGGCTCTGTGCTGACTACTCAGAGCCTAGAGCCTGGTTTAGATTCTGTGTCTCCCTCTCTCTCTGCCCCTCCCCCCACTTATGTTCTGTCTCACTCTTCTCCCTCTCTCTCAAAAATAAATAAACATTTTTTAAAAATTAGAAAAAAAATACACCAAAAAGAAAAGTATTACAAATGATAACTAGCATATATTGAACGGCAGGCACTGTGCTAACTGCCTTATATGTAATAGCTCATCTAAATTAAAAATAACCATATGAGGAAGGTACTAATATTCTCACTGTAAGGCTGAGGAAACTATGACACTAATTTTAAGTAACTTCCTTAATGCTATAAAACTAGTAAATAATGGAGGCAGGGTTGGAACCCAGTATCTACTCTCTTGACTACTATTCTAGAAAGAAATGTTTGAAGAAATTATGGAAAATGCTGGTAGGCATCTTTTTTTTTTTTCTTCCCTCCTTCAGTCTTGCTGGCCCAGCACTGGCAGGAGCCAGTTCTGACACTATCCATCTACCTTGCTAACACTATGCCCAGTATTCCCTTCAGACTAGTCCCACCCAACTCACCTGTTCCTGCTGGCACTCCTCCAAAGTGGCTCCTGCCGCACCTAGCAGGCAGCCTTGGTCAGGATGGGGCCCATCCAAATCCAAAGCAATTCCTGCCCCAGGTAGGGAGGGAGCCACCCTGGCCACCAGCACACCGGCAGTAGCTACAGAGGCCTCTTAACCAGCTGCACCAAAGGTCGGCCGCTCACCAAGCATTCCCACAGCAGCTACAGCCAGGCCTCTCAGACTACCACACTGAAGTCCAGCTGTGCCCACCACTGTGCCCACAGTGGTCATGGCTGGTCACTGTAGGCAGCTGGACTGAGGGCCAACCCCGGCCACCAGCACATCCACAGCAGTCCCCACCCACTCACAACAGCAGAGCACACACAACCCACAGAGGGGACACCCCAGGAGCACCTGGTTCTGGTGACCAGGAGGGACTGCAATACTGGGCTCCACAAGACGCCTTCTAATAACGCTACTACCTTAGGACCAGGAGACAGAGCTGACTACCCAATACAGAGAAAGAAAAATGAGGAGACAGAGAAATATGTTCCAAACGGGATAACAGGACAAAACCTCAGAAAAAGAAGTAAACAAAACAGAGATAAGTAATCTACCTAATAAACAATGCAAAGTAATGGTCACAGATGCTCACTGGACTTTGAAGAAGAGTGGATGAAGTCAGTGAGAACTGCAACAAAGAGATAAAAAATTGAAAAGAGAACCAAAAATGCTGAAAAAACAAAATAACTGAAATGAAAAATACGCTTGAGGGGATCAACAGCAGATCAGAGGACGCAGAAGAATGGATCAGCAATTTGGAAGACAGGGTGGCAGAAACCACATAAGCTGAACAGCAAAAAGAAAAAAATTTTTAAAATGATAGTAGGCAAAAGGGCCTCTAGAAAACATCAAGCATCTTAACATTTGCATTATGGGGGTCCCAAAAGGAGAAAAGCAGGGGGGCAGAAAACGTATTTGAAGAAGTAATAGCTGAAAACTTCCCTAACGCAGGGAATAAAACACACATCCAGGTCCAGGAAGCACAACAGCCTCCCAGAAGATGAACCTAAGGTGGTCCGCACAAAGCCACATAATAGTTAAAATAGGAAACATTAAAGATAAGGAGAGAATCTTAAAAGCAGCAACAGAAAAACAAATAGTTACATACAAGGGAAACCCCATAAGGCTATCAGCTGATTTTTTAGCAGACATTTTTCAGGCCAGAAAGAAGTGAAATGATATATTCAGAGTGCTGAAAGGAAAAAATCTACAGCCAAGAACACTCTACCTGACAAGGCTCATTCAGAAGAGAAAGACTTTCCCAGACAAACAAAAGTTAAAGAAGTTCCCTACAAAACTAGCCATACAAGAAATGATACAAAGACTTTTTTTTTTTAAGTAGAAAAGGACATAACTAGAACAGAAATGATTAAAGGAAAAAATTTCACAGGTAAAGGCAAACATAAAGATCAATCATTTATAAAGCTAGTGTGAAGGTTGAAAGAAAAAAGTAGCAAAATCAAGTATACTCAAAAAATTAGTTAAGAGACTCACAAATAGAAAGATGTAAAATATGATGTCATATACATAAAATGTAGAGGAAGGAGTAAAAATGTGGTGTTTTAACTTAAGTGACCATCCACTCAATATAAACTGCTATATACATAGGGTATTATATATGAACCTCAAACCTACAAACCAAGATCCCATAATAGATGAACACACACAAAAGAGAAAGGAATCCAAGCACAACATTGAAGAGTCATTAAATCACAAGGAAAGAGAGCAAGAGAAAAAGAAAGAAACAAAGAACTAAGAAAATAACCAGAAAACAATGAACAAAATGGCAATAAGTACAACCTACCAATAACTGCTTTAAACGTAAATAGACTAAATGCTCCAGTCAAAAGACAAAGGGTTATTGAATGGATAAAAAAAAAAAAAAAAAAAGATCTATTTGTGTGCTGCCTACAAGACAGTCACTTCACAGGTTACAACAAACAGACGGAAAGTGAAAAAAATGGAGAAAGATATCCCATGCAAATGGAAGTGAAAAAAAAAAGTTGGGGTAGCAAAATTTACATAAAAAAACATACTTTAAAACAAAGACTGTAACAGGAGACAAAGAGGGCATTCCATAATAATAAAGGAATCAATCCAACTCAGACGCTATAACAATTGTAAGTATCTATGCAACCAACACAAAAGTACCTAAATACACAAAGCAAATATTAATAAACATAAAGGGAGAAAATGACAGTAATACAATAACAGTCATGGACTTCTAACACTCTACTTACATTAATGAATAGATCCATCCAGACAGAAAATAAAAAACTACCTATCCTTCTCCAACTATTCCAAACAAAGAAATGAGGAAATGTCTCCAAATCTATTCTACAAGGCCAGAACTACCATAAAACCAGGTGAAGACACTGCAAGAAAAAAAAAAAGAAAATCATAGACCAATATCCCTGATGACCACAGAAGCAAAAATCCTCAACAAAATATTAGCAAATTGAGTTCAACAACACATTAAAAGGATCAATGAGCAAGATAAAGTGAGATTTATTTCAGCAATGAGAGGATGACTCAGCTGCAAATCAATCAAGATAGACCACATTAACAAAATGAAGAATAAAAATCACATGCACATCTCAACCAGATGCACCAAAAGCATGTGACAAAACTCAACATCTGTTCATGATAATAACTCTCAAGAAAGTGGGTTTGGAGGGAACATATATCATCATAACAAAGGCCATACACAGCAAACCCACAGATAACATCACACTTGATGGTGAAAAGCTGAAAGTTTCTCCTGTAAGATCAGGAACAAGACAAGGATGCACTTACCACTTTTATTCAACACAGTACTGGAAGTGCTAGCTATAAGCACTCACACAAGAAGGGAAGGAAAGGAAAGGAAGGGGAAAAGGAAGGAAAGGAAGAAGGAGAGAAAGAAAGACAGAAAGAGGAGAGAAAGAGAGAGAGAAAAAAAGAGAAAAAGAAAGAGAAAGAGAGAGAGAGAGAAATACAGACAGACAGGAGAGGCAGGCAGGCATCCAAATTGGCAAGGAAGAAGTAAAACTGTCATTGTTTGCAGATGAAATGATACCATACATAGAAAACCCTAGATTCCACCAAAAAACTAGCAGAACTAATGAATGAATTCAGTAAGTTGCAGATACAAAATTAATATACAGAAATCTTCAGGTGTTTTTTTTACATTAGTAACAAACTGGCAGAAAAATAAATTTAAAAAAAACATCAAAAAGATGGTTGCATCAAAAAGAATAGAATGCCTAGGAATAAATTTACCAAGGACGTGAAACACCTATACTTTGGAAATTATAAGATGTTAGTGAAAAAAATTAAAGATGACACCAACAAATGAGAAGACACACCATGCTTATGATTGGAAGAATTAATGCTGTTAAAATGTGTATACTACCTAAAGCAAACTATAGATTTAACATAATCCCGATCAAAATACCAATAGTATTCATCACACAAGAACAAAAAAAAAATCCTAAACTTTGTAAGGAACCACAAAAGACCCTGATCAGCCACAGCAATCTTGAGGAAGAACAGAGCTGGAGGTATCACAGTCCCTGATATCAAAATTGTACGGTATACTAGCACCAAAAGCAACACACAGTTCAACAGGACAGCAGACAGCCCAGAAAGAAATTTATGCATATACAGTCAATTCATCCATGACAAAGGTGGCAAGAAGCACAATGGAGAAATGACAGTCTCTTCAACAAATGGTGCTGGGAAAACTGGACAGCTACATGTGAAAGACTGTAACTAGACCATTTTCTATCACCACACACAAAAATAAACTCAAAATAGATTAAAGATCTAAATGTATGGCCTGAAGCCATAAAACTCCTAAAAGAAAATATAGGCAGTTATCTCCTGGACATCAGCCTTAACAGTACTTTTCTGAGTATTTCCTCAGGCAAGGGCATCAACAGCAAAAATAAGCAGTTGAGACCACATCAAACTTAAAAACTTGGTCAGTGAAGGAAACCATCAACAAGACAAAAAGATAACCTACTAAATGGGAGAAGATATTTGCAAATGATATATCCAATAAGGCATTAACATTCAAAATATATTTCAAAATCCTACAACTCAACACCCAAAAGACAATCCAATTAAAAAATAGGCAGAGGACCTGAAAAGACCTTTCCCTCCAAAAGACATCCAGATGGCCAACAGACACTTGAAAAGATGCTCAACATCACTCATCACCAGGGAAATGCAAATCAAAAGCACGAGATACAACCTCATACCAGTCAGAATGGCGAGTGTCAAAAAGAGAAGAAATGACCAGTGTTGGCAAGGCAGTGGAGAAAAGGTACCCCTCATTGCACTGCTGGTGGGAATATAAATTAGTGCAGCCATTACGGGAAATGGTATGAGGGTTCCTCAAAAAATTAAAAATAGAAGCACCATATGATCTAGTAATTCCACCTCTGGATACTTACCCAAAGAAAACAAAAACACTAATTTGAAAGACAGGTGCACTCTTAGGTTTACTGCAGCATTATTTATAATAGCCAAGATGTGGAAGCAGCCCAAGTGTCCATCAAGAGATGAATGCATAAAGAAGATGTGGTGTGTATACACACACACACACACACACACACACACACACACACACACAGAGGAATATTATGCATTCATCTCTTCATGCTGGTTGGGAGGTCACACTATGAGAAGTTCTGCCTATTCTAAACTTAATGTCAAACAAGTCATTATCCATCCATTATTTCCTGAGTAATCTGTTCCAATCCAGTTTATGTCTAAATAAGTATCTCAGAGAGAAAATCAAACCCTACATAGTAGAAGTGTATTACTTTTCCTAACAGTTCACCGTCTATGATTAACTTTCATCTTCTTTAAAATGACATGATGTTGTCATGCTTTTTGAGAATCATTTGTGTCATTCCCTATGAAATATCATCTGTAATCAAATGAATGGGTTTTTCTGGGACTAGCTCAACATCAATACAATAATACTAAAATACAAAAGTTAAAAAAAGAACACTTGGCCATGAAAATCACATTGTTAAAGAGGATTCAATGAATTTTACCTTTCAAGTGGAAACTCAATTATGGTATGAAACTTTCCCTGAAGCGCAGCGGGTCCTTCTCCTACTTCAATATATTTATTTTCAGTCACAATTGGAGAAGTGACCTGAGCTTGCGTTCGTGCCTGGGCTTCCTCCAATGTCAGCAGCTTGGTGGATGGAGAGGAAACCAGCAGGGACTTGGGTCTTGACAGAGAAGCTTTGGAAAGAAAGAAAAGCAATGAAAAGAGTAAAGATTTTTGGCATAGATAAAAAAATATAAATATGTGTGAGTGTCTGTACATCAGTCTCCATCTATCTACCTGTCTGTGTTGTTTTAAATTTTCTTCATTAAGTTTTTTAAATGGCAAAAATAATAGGGCATTATACTGAATGAGGAAAAGAAGGTGACATAGCAGGTTGTTAACAATGACATATAAATATATATAAATATAGATATTTTAATTCCTTAAATAATTTAACTGTTTTCCTTTCTGAAAAGATACCAAGCAAGACTGGGTATCAGTGAGATCTCTTTGGTTTTGGAAAAAATTGTTCTTTTGCTGCTCCATAGCATATCTTTATATACATCAATAAATGACATATTTTTTAATGTGTCATGAACTTACATAATAGGTCTAATATGTAGTACTCACTAAGTACACATAAAATAACTATTAAGCTATGCATTTTGAGAAGTGGACATAAATTAGCTGCTTTCTACCAAAGACAGATTTATTATTACACTGAGATAAGAAATGCAGTTTTCCATCCCTTTATAAGAACAGATACATGTTC
The DNA here is from genome assembly GCF_023721935.1 of Panthera uncia. Taxonomy (NCBI): domain Eukaryota; kingdom Metazoa; phylum Chordata; class Mammalia; order Carnivora; family Felidae; genus Panthera; species Panthera uncia. Next base: position 86,130,590 of record NC_064808.1, on the reverse strand, counting down.
CTTGTAGTAAACAAAATCCGTGTGAGCCGTACCTGCTCCATCCTGAATGACAGCACTGATTTTCCCACTGAAGAGGACGTCTACATGATTCAGGATGAATTCAACCACCACAGACTGAATTCTCACTTCCATAAAAGCTGCTGTCCCACTGAAGCAGGCAGATTCTATCTGTTTCGATCTGGGGGGTAACCAACATTACCATCAGAGAACCCCAAAGATAGCAGTCTCAAAGAGCATTATTTTTTTTAAATGTGTAAACCACAGAGGAAGAAAGCATACTTTTAGCACCTTGGTTAAGCTCCACTTGCCTCTTTTAAGGAGATGCTCATAAGAACAGCATATGGGTTTTACTTTTAAAAACTGTCCTCATGGAACACTGAAGGAACACTTTCATTTAAGATGACAAATTCTACGTAAGGTCATAAGTCAAATGCATCTTACCTTAGCAGGTTTGGAGCCCAAACAATTGCTAGGTTTTTTGCATGCATATTTGTGATGGAACAATAGTCAGCTAGAAGAGACAAGTGTCTCATCAGGAACTCCAGCGTTCTGGAAAATGCAATAGAATGTATTAACAAAAAGAAACAGTATGTAGCAGTTTAGAGACTGAAAGTGCTAATTAATTTTTAAGATTTCAATAGAAAAATAGAAAAAGAAACCATACAAACTCCAGCAAATTTTTTTGTTGCTGTTTAGGTTTGAATATTATTATTACCACAGAAATGTCAGAAGAATATTATGAATTACATACTCTGCATACAGTAATCACATCTACAGAATTCTAAGAAAAAAGTGTAAGGCAGATGCAGTAAGAAATGAACGTTTCTGACAGGACTGGTTCTAAAAAACAGTCTTAGTTTTTAAAAGTCTTTAGGAGGGGCGCCTGCATGGCTCTGTCAGTTAAGCGTCCAACTTCAGCTCAGGTCATGATCTCACTCCTCGTGGGTTCCAGCCTGGAGTTGGGCTCTGTGCTGACAGCTCAGAGTCTGGAACCTGCTTTAGACTCAGTGTTTCTCTCCCTCCCCCGGTCACACTCTGTCTCTCTCTCTTGCTCTCAAAAATACATATTTTTAAAAAATAAAAAAATGAATGAATGAATGAAAATCTTTAGGAATATTTGCTCCTGGCTGTCAGACATCTAGTTTCTTTTTTTTTTCAATATATGAAATTTATTGTCAAATTGGTTTCCATACAACACCCAGTGCTCATCCCAAAAGGTGTCCTCCTCAATATCAGACATCTAGTTTCAAGGACACCAGTGAAGTAAGTCCTCCATAAAAGCTAATTTCTCAACACATGATATCATGAACTTATGATATTCTACTTGTAACAGACACGCTAACAGGAGAGGACTTAAACTTTTCTTTTATAAAAGAAAACAGTATTACACAAGCCTAAACAGTTAAAAGAAGAATTGCAGTGGGCACCAAGGACAGAGAATATTTGAGTAAAAAATGTGCTTTTAGAAGAGAAAGCCTATTCCAAATCCTAATATCCTGGGTTATCTTATTTGCTTTACTTAAACAATTCTAGGTATATAGAGAGAGATTAAAATAACAGGGCAGAACAGTTTTGGAAAGAAAACATGATCAGCTTAGATGCAAGTGAGATCAGATAAACACACAGAGGTATTACCTACATTTCTCAAAGTGCCCCTACCTACAGTGTATAGGGATTGAAGCCATTAAAGACAATAAATAGGAGACAGAAGTTTAGACTGTTGTATGAAACAGTAATGAAAGTTAAACTGTGGTTGGCATATGAGCCCAAGAGACCAATGTGAATCTGAGAAGAAAGAGGCTGGCAGCTAGAAGCACTGTTGAAGATTCTTTCTTTCTTTCTTTCTTTCTTTCTTTCTTTCTTTCTTTCTAAATGTTTTATTTATATTTATTTAATAATATATAGCAGGTAAAAGTATATAATGTTCAACAGGGAAGATTAAATAACTAAGGGAGCTACATATGTAATTAGTAAGGGAAATATCTATATATTGTTGAAAAATATCTATATCTGTATAATAAAGGAAAATATATACTGTGTAGGAAAAATATGAATATAGTTAGAGGAGATAAACATAATATATAAAAGTTATATATGAATATATATTGTAAGCTTTACCTAAAGCCAATTTTAAGTGTTTTTGTAAAGTTTATGCAAGGTTATTTTAATTCATAATGAAATTAAATGGTATAAACACTTTATTTAAACATGATTTAAAAAATAATTTGTTTCTTGCTTCTACAGAAGATACATATGTAGGTGAGTGCATATACATACATACACACATTATAGATAAAACATAAAAAAGCAAATGCACAGATATACATAATAACAATAAGGGTAATTAACTCATATAAATAGCACTTATGTAACAGGCCTTGTCCTAAGTTCTATTCCTTTAATATTCATAATAATCCTACTAGAAAAGTACTATTATTGTCTATTTTAGACACAATGAAAGTGAGCCTAAGAGGCAAAGGAACTTGCCCAAGGTCACAAGGTCACATAGCTAATATAGGTAGTTTGGCTTCAAAGTCCCTACATTATAATGAGACATTATATATAACAGGTGACATAAATGTACTACACAACAGGGGATAAATATGTAGGGGATATAAATAAAACTTATGTTGGGAGATTTATTTATATAAAATATAAAAAATAAAAAATATAGGAGGCATACATACTTTACCAGATGAGAAATATATACATATATACTGTCTATTATATATATTTATATGGATATATATACAGTATTGCCTATTCTATACATAGCCCCTCTAAAACTTCAGTTCCTTGAGGTAATGAATTCTATCTTGTTTATCACTGTATTCTAAGAATAGCACCTTGCCAATAGTGTTTAATTATATTAAATATATGTTTTATATATTTTATGTACCATATATTTTAGTTTGCTGACATAATTATTCACATATACCATATATACAGTATATATACATACATATATTAGTATGTACACATATATATGCTAGACATGCTGTATATATACTATACTAATATATGTATACATGTGTATACAGTATATATGTATACATACTAAAATATATATACACATATACTATATCTCATATATATGTATACATATATACATATATACACACACACATAATACACACTGTCCATATATATTACTGATGTTCTCTTAATTCACCCACAATATTAACCAGTACTCTCGATTCCCTCTGCAAAATGTACAGATTGGTGTCTACAGCACTATTAAGTTTTTTTGTTTAATAGTTTCTTTCCCTGCACCACTTTCACTAAATATCATTTAAACTGTAAGCTTACCTAAAGCCAATCATAAGTGTTTCTATAACTGTTCATGGCAGATTATTTTAAATCATAATGAAGTTAAATGCTATCACACTTATAAAACATGATTTTTTAAAAAAGAATTTTTGTTTCTTGCTTCCATAAATCTGTTGAATATTTTGCAGTCTTGATAAGGGTAAGCTGCCAAATGAGGAAGGAACAAATACTGTGACAAGCAGAGAACAATTTAAAACAAAACAAAACCTATAATTACCAGTAATATTCTCCTAGAGAGCAGAGATTATTTCCATGAGATAAGAACAGGATGCTGTAAAGTAGAACAAAAAAGGGCAGGAGGAAGGTACAGGGGAAGGACAGAAGGAAGGAAGAAAGTTTAGTTTGTTCCTGGAAATAACTTTCTTGTAAATCAAGAGATGGAGGAAATCCATATGTGGAAACTGACAAAGGAAGGTGAGAAAATGAAAGAGTTAGTTCAAGAGCTACAATAAACCCAGAAAGAGAATAAAGAAAAGGGATGGGATTTCAGCTGCAATGAGAACCATCAAGGAAATAATAACAAGAAAACTTCCCAGAAGTTTCCAGATGGAGAAAGCCTACCAAGTGTCCACAGCAAAGAATGAAAAAGAACCCACTCCAAGATGGGTCAATGTGAAAACTGAACACTAGGTAGGTTCTAAATTCAAAAGCATCCAGAAAGGATACAAACAAAACAAAATATGTCATATGGCTGCAGCATTTTTGCTTAGATGACAATGGTGTGATACCATCAAAATTATGGGGAAAAATTATTTACAGGCTAACATTCTATAGTCAACTACCAATCAAATACAAGAGTAGAATAGGAGCATCTTCATATCAAAGTCTCAACACATTTACCTCCCGTTCGACTTTCCTGGAGAAGCTTCCAAAGATGTCTACTACAAAGCAGGGAGTAAAAACAAGGAAGATGACAACAAGAGATCCTGCAGGAGGCAATGAATAGAACTTCCAAAATGAGGGTTAAGAGTTCACAGTGTTGCACATCTAGAGAGCAAACAGCCTGGACTGAGGTACTGAGTAGTGGGGCATAAGGCTCCAGCAGGGATATTTTCACGGGACCAAAAAAAAAAACCAAACACGTTGCCTGATAAGTCTGAACACACTGACAGAACATTTATAGTCCTGTGAAAGAGTTTCAGGGATAAACTAGTGATGAACAGAAACTTAGCAAGCCAAAAATGGGCATCTGCTACACACACACACACACACACACACACACACACACACACACACAGTTATTCCAGAAAGGAAATAAAGTCTAGTACCTATTATGTGCAGTCATGAATAACAGTTACATGGTTGTAACACTACAATGTAGACAGTGAATACTGGTTTAACTCCAAATGCTGACATAACCAGACTCTGAACATGAAAGAAGGGGAAGTGTGAGTTTGTGTGGTACTGGGGTGGGGGTGATAAGAGAGCTAAATTTTATTCACCACAAAAGGAAGGTAAAAATAATTATCTAAAAATGAAAAATCAAGAAATAAAAGCATACGCATGCTATTCAGAAATAGAGAACAAGGAGAAATTAGGAAGGGGGGTTGTGGAGCATTTTTCATTTTACAGTGAAAAATAGTCATCTGTACACACCATTTGACTTTTTAAAACCATGTACATATATATTATATTGATCTTTTTTTTAATTTAGAGAAAAAAGATATATTTATATGGTACCTCCTATAAAACAAAGTCAAGAAGTCTTGGCCTAATTCTAATCATCTGTCTTGCTGTGTTTTACATTAAAAAAAAATACTCAGGGCCAGACTCATTCGCACATTGGATCTCATTATAACATCAAAAAAATCCTCTTAAGAAGGGATTATTAGTATTCTTTTCACACACGGATTTAGTGCTTGGAGAGGTCACATAGGAAGTGATGAACATGCAAATAAAAACTCCCATCTATCAAAGCTAATATTCATTATATTGCACTAGGTTTCTTTTTCTGGCAAGTACAAAAAAAAAAGTTGTCTTCCTCCTTAAATATTCTTCAATAACTGTGTATTATCAGATTTGTCTCCTCAGCTTTCTTTTTCAGGGTTGAAGACCTCATTTCTTGACCTTCCTTCACAAAAGCTCTTTTGTGTTGTTGGGTTTTTTTTTCACTCTTCAATGGGTCGTTAAGAACCTCTAATTCCCTCACATTCCTCTTAACACAGGCTATGAGTCAGGGCCAAGTTACCTTCTGGCTCTTGATTATCATGATTTACAACTATAGTGCTGACTAAAAAAAATATGCTAATTTTTAATGTTGATTAAAAATTTTAGTGTTGAGTGCCAAATTTAGTGCTGAGTTTTCAAATACATATATGACCAATGTGATTCTTAAAAAAAGTATTAAATTACTTAATTCGTGTATTACTAAAACATCTACTGCATTTACTTTTTGTCAATGACTGAAATTTAAAAATTTTACCTTTTGCTTTTTTGCATATTATCACCTATGGTTCATACTGTTTTCTTTCTCTCACTAAATGGCAGTCATCTTTAATTTTATTCTGGTCTTCTCTGATATGACCAAAACTATTTCTTAGAGTCAAACTAACATACAAATTAAATTGGGTCTTAAAAAGTAGCAATGGCAACAAAAACAATAAACAAGAACAAGACCTAAAACAAAACACAGGTTTATAGATCATCTGAGAGTCTCCTGAGGAGGAATTCTGAGACCCCTGTTACATTTTGTGGTTCTATGTAGCTTGGACACCTTTTGAAAAAGGTAAGAGGGTTGGAAGTAAACAGGCACAAGCAATCACAAGTATTCACACTTGTGATCATACACCAGTATTTCTCAGGGTATCAAAAGACAAAAAACAAAACAACTCCCCCCCAAAACAGGTTTAGTCAACTATCAATCTGTTCATTTATTTTTGTTCATTAATTCAACTTTTATTAAGTGCCTACTGGATGCCAAGCACTGTGCCAGGCCTTGGGATACACAGACAAACATAAATGTATGAACAAACAGAAGTTTAAACAGAACTCCATGGAAGTTTTAGTAGTTAGAAAACCAAAGAAAAACACCACTCTTCGCATCAACTGACTTGTACTCTTGGGCGATATCTACAACACGTCATTTACCTGTAGTGAGGAGGGGGCAGTTGTTGGATGACGTCATGAATTTTGATCAGCCTTTCTTCATCTGTTGCTGCTGAAACAGCATCCTGCAACAATCACAATGAGAAACAGACTAGTAGGCTTTGTTGGTAGAAACTTAAGCTATTCACTTACAATTCAGTTCTCACTCTACTGAACGACAAGGAACTATATAGTATCAAGAAAGTAAACTTTGTTTCCATACTGTATGGACATTGAAATCTATTAAAGGATAATTTTTTAAAACTTTATGGTAACCAATTTGAGGATGATAAGATTAGTGGGCCAAAGTCAGAAACTAAATGTATGCACATGTGAAAACAGTGAAGACTATGGACTAGCTATCAATAACAGTTTTCTGTTTTCTTTGAAGGAGGTATTTTAGTCACAGAACTATTTCTTACATGACCAAGGCAATCTTTGCACGTTTGACATAAAATCACAGCACAACTCCAAAGAGAACTTGATTAGCAGTGACTTGTACTCACAGAAAATTTCTCATACAGCTGGTAGGTGAGCAGAGGGTTTGGGAGCTCTCGAAAATACAGCTTACAGAGGGAGCCCACGGAATGGATGTCTTGAACATAAGGTTCTTTAGTCAGGTCGGGGACATGTTCAGAGTCAAATTCATGGCTAACAAACGAGAGACAAAATACAATTATTTTATTGAAGGAAAAGCAAATATAGGACTTAGAAAGCATAGTTAATGTTTTATTCAAGTGATTGTATTTTATGTAGGTTATGTTTGGACTTCAGCAGTAACTGGATGTCTGATCATAAGAGAAGTGTTTTTCTAAGTGGAAATTATGGGCATAGCTCTAATATTACAAAGGACAACAACCTCTGAAACATGTATGGATGAGCAGCTCTTAACACATAGATCTGAAAACAGAACTCCCAATTTCCAGTGCTTTGAATATCTAATATTTTGGCAATTCTGGACAGTAGGGCTGAATGGCAGCTGGTCCATGAACAACTCTGTACAGAAATCCCTCAGGAGTATATAGTTCAGGAATACTTTATTGAAGGAGGATAAGGAAGCCAGAAGAATATAAAGCAATTTCTAGCTAACTGAATTTGAATAGCCAGTAAGATCTATAGTGTAAAGTGAGTGAAATGTAAGCTGTGCTTAGAATACTAAGGCAAGTTAGGCTCACTCTCCAGGAGGTTAATTAATATTAATCGACGGGCATGGGACTACTTATCAACCTAGAGGATTAGTGTATGTGGACAATGGATCTGCTCCATCTGACACTGAAGACTGAAACTATCTTCAGTACAAGAATCAGTTTAAGTACTTTACAAACGTGTATTCCTGAAAATAGAGAGGAGCTCTGTGGTCAATTGGAATATTAAAATCTGTGTAGAATAATGGCAATCACTGTGCAGCACAGTGAAAAATGAAGGATAAGAGCATATTAAGAACAGACTAGAATCTAAGAGATTAAGAGAAAATAAAATTTATATTGCTGGTATAACGGATACCACTATTTTTGTCTCTGAGAAGATAATGGGAGAGGACGTAGAATACATAACTTGTATATGTGCTACAAAACTAGTGTTAAAGGGGATTAGAGGAAGTTTCACCACAGAAATGCAAACAATTATAATAGAACATTATGAAAAACTGTATGCCAACAAAGTGGACAACATGGAAGAAATGGGTAAATTCCTAGAAACATATAAACTACCCAAACTGAAACAGGAAGAAACAGAAAACTTGAACAGATTGATAACCAGCAAAGAAATAGAATCAGTCATCAAAAACCTCCCAACAAACAAAAGTCCAGGGCCTGATGGCTTCCCAGGGGAATTCTACCAAACATTTAAAGAAGAGTTAATACCAATCTTTTCAATACATTCCAAAAAAAACAGAAAGGAAGGAAAACTTCTAAACTCATTCTATGAAGCCAGAACTACTCTGAGAGCAAAACCAAATAAGGACTCCACTAAAAAACAGAACTATAGGCCAATATCTCTGATGAACATGGATGCAAAAATTCTCAATACTAGCAAACCAAATCCAACAGCTCGCTGAAAGAATCGTTCACCACGATCGAGTGTGATTGATTCCTGGGCTGCAAGAGTGGTTCAACAGAAGAAGTTTCACTCGTCAGTTTTAATTAAGAAGAATAATTCTAGTACAATGGAAATTGTCGTCTCATTTTTTTCATGGATGCAAACTTTGAAATTTGCTCAAATCTCCAAATATAGAAATGAGACAAAATATAAAATTGAAGAGATTAAGGAGACATGGTTTTCTGATAGAACAAATGAAGAAATGGCATTTAGGAAAACATTTACAAAAATCAATATGGATATTATTTCCCACTTCATCCAGACTATATTACTGAAAGTTATGGTCATCAATGTGCCTTAATTTTGAAATAATTTAATTTTAAGAAATTACAACAGGAACGAAAAAGAAAATGCCAAATAAGTTTTTACCGTAGTCTCTGGATATTAGAGGCAACGCCAGAGAGACGATATATTCCATCCACAATGCCATATCTCTCAATGAATGCTGTACAGCTTTGAAGAACCTGGGGGACTAAAGAGAGGGTTTTAAAAACAGAGATTAAATTGGGAGTATTCTGTCAAAACAAAGTTGACAAAAAATCAGAATGTCCTAGTTTTCATAAGCAAAAAAAAAAAAAATCTGTAAATTAAAATTATAAGGGGCAGAGATTAGTCTACTACAAAAATTGATGAAGACACGTTTACTTATTTTCACATGTAAACTAGACAACTGGTACATGAATATCAAGACCAGCTCTCTCCCATTACATTTAAGTGTCAACAGTAAGTGAAAGAATTAATATATTAGGATAGTTACATGTAAGTGTAATGGTAAGTAAAAGAATTCATGTTCCCAGGAGAGTTGTAACAGTTTTGCTGAACTTCACACATAGAAAATGGATATAACAAAGCTAATGCTTATCCCAACATTAGGCAATTATCATTGCCTGTAAGTGTTCCAATCTCCTACTTAAAAAAAAATTTTTTTTTACATTTATTTTTGAGAGATAGAGAGAGACAGAGCACAAGTGGGGGAGGGGCAGAGAGAGAAGGAGACACAAAATTGGAAGCAGGCTCCAGGCTCTGAGCTGTCAGCACAGAGCCTGATGTGGGGTTTGAACTCACAAACTGTGAGATCATGACCTGAGCCGAAGTCGGCCGCTTAACCCACTGAGCCACCCAGGCGCCCCCCAGTTTCCCACTTTTAAAAGTTTCTTTCATCTGGGGCACCTGGGTGGCTCAGTTGGGTAAGAATCTGACTCCTGATTTTGGCTCAGGTCATGAATGATCTAATGGCTTGTGAGTTTGAGCCCCACATCAGCTTCTGTGCCGACAGTACGGAGCCTGCTTGGTATTCTCTCTCTCCCCTTCCCTGCTCTCTCTCTCTAAATAAATAAAAATAAACTTTAAAAAATAAAAAAAATAAAAGTTTCTCTCATCTTTTCATAGTTAATGCTAATTCTGAATTTTATCCAATAAACAAAACACCAACATAAGGCAAAGGTCAACGTGACTTCAGGTAGAAGGAATCTTTTAATTTCCTGCCTGTCTTTACATTAAAATTGCTGATGTTTCGACTTAATATTATCAGTTAATCATAAAGGACACTGTAGCAATAAGCAAAAAAAAAAAAAAAAAAAAAAAAAGAAGGGGTACTCTCTGGTTACCTCACTAAAGACCTGATACAAACTGACAGCTAGTCCAGGCCTATAGTCTAGAAAAGACCATTCAAAGTACATAATTTAAAAGTTTTTATACTCATTCAAAAATGTACAGTAGCTGAAATTTGAACTTTGTCTTAATGTCTTAATTGTCTTACTGAAGACTGATGAATTTACAGGCTTTAGCATAACAATGTTCATTTGATAGTGTTAGTTAAAAGAATCCATGAAAGGAAGGTTGGGAGAGCATTATTTGGTCTGCAAAAAACTGCTATACAAAGGATGAAACATTCAGATTGGCAAATGAAACAACTGAGGTATTTTAATTAGGTAACTATAGCTAATGTATTTTCATTTACTGTATATAACATTATTATTATAAAACCTTTTTAAAAATTTTTTAATGTTTATTTACATTTGAGATAGAGACAGAGCATGAGCAGGGGAGAGGCAGAGAGAGAGACACACACAGAGAATCTGAAGCAGGGTCCAGGCTCTGAGCTGTCAGCACAGAGCCCGATGCGAGGCTCGAACGCACAAACTGTGAGATGATGACATGAGCCAAAGTCGGAAGCTTAACCAAGTGAGCTACCCAGGTGCCCCTATATCAGACTTTTCATTGGTTCTCCTGCCTTTTTTTGTCCTTCCTGCATTCCATCTTTTAAATTCTACCAGATCCTACAATTTAATTTAAAATTTAAACTCTTTAGCTTTGAATAATTTTTTAAAGCAGCTATATTATTGAGCATGTAATAAGTGCCAAGCTAAGTTTTTTTTACAATAGATGCCTCAATTAGTTCTCACAAAAATCCATAGGAAAAGCTCTGTCACTATATTGAGAGGAAACTGAGTCTTACAGACATGAAGTTTTACCCAAGGGCAAACAGGAAACAACGGACGAAATGAGATTCTAATTTAAACAGTCCAAGTACAAAGCCAATTTTTAACTAAGGCTAGAACATAAGGTCCCCTCCATGGTTTGCACTTACATTATTGATTTCACAACTCTAGGCCAACTCAAGTCTCTCCTCTTTTGCCACACAAAGCAGCCATTTTATACGTCCCCCAATTTCCTAGTAGAGAAAAACCAATTTCCTCTTCTGGGATTTTCTTCGTACTATCATCTTCTTATAGAAAACTCTTGGCTGTTGTTGAAAACACAACTGAACTTTCACTCTTAAGCAAGCCTTCTTTGAATATTCCCAAGGAAAGCTAGCTGCACTATGTTCTAGGTGCCCAAAGAACTATGTCATTTTGAAATATTTGCTTGTTTATACAACTATTACCCTTTATTAGTCAAGCTCTTAAGGAGCAAAAAGCATGTTTCATCTGTCTTTGTATATTCAAAGTCTGTGTCTGGAAACAACGTACAAATTTAGCAAATGAGTTAATCTATAACTGCCCTTGTGAGCCTGAGAAAGTCATATGATCAAGTCAGCAGAGCAGGGCCATCTTAGTTTCCATAAGAAACTGTATTCATTTTCAAGTGTATGCTTTCTATCATCTTAGTAACAAGAAAAATATCTTTACAAACTGGAGTTCTAGTACTAATACTGCTCCATCAGTGATAATCTCAATACCTTACTTAGGTTTCTATCCTTACAAATGAGAAGTAAAATAATAAACCGGGACCTGGAAAATTTCTACCACCTACTTCAAAGGAAATATATTTAGAGATTATTGGGATAACTAATATAATTACTTAAAGAAAGGAAGGAAAACAAAGCTGTAATTTTTTTTCTTAAAAGACACTTCTCATTATGTATTCTCCAAATTAGCATGCTAACTGACCCAGGTACTCAAAGCCCTTCAGAACACAGGGTTTTATTTGTGTATTATCAGGCTCTCTTAGGATGCATTATAGAATTTTCATAAAAATAAGCTACCATCTCTTAAAAAGTATAGATTACTTTCTTGGGACTCTCACAACCATGTGATAGTAGATGCATACTTGCTTATATTCTTCTAAATAAGTAGGCAAACTTTGAATTAAAGGTCTTTCCCTGATAATATATGGCTGAGGCTCCACAGATATAATACATTATGGAAAACATCTGAACTGTTTAACATTTTATGTTCCCTAGGCAAAAAGACTGAGTGTTCCCAAAACAATCACATAGTGGGGCTTCATAAATAAAATTACATAACTGAACAGTGCTATTAGAATTTTAAGAGAGATGAATGAGAAAGTTATTTAAAATAGGTAGTAAAATGAAAGAGAAAAGCATAAACTTTGATTTTAAAGAAGACAGTAGAAACAAGAACAGGGTCAGAAGATAAAAAGAGAAAAGATCTGGTTTCTCTTTTCACTAACATATAAGAAAGCAATATGGGAACCCGTTACATTATTAGAAGAAATCCTAGTTTTAAAAAAGGCATCTTAATAACCATCTTTTCCCCCAACACCATCTAACAAACCAGCAAAGTGCACATTAAACAATGACCCAGTCAAAACGTAGCATTAGAAAACCTCCACACCGGTTCTACCAAAAGAGGGCAGGACTTTAAGAATTATTCCCACACTCTCCAACAGCATTCTTCTGATCCATTTTTATTTAGTATTTTTAGTAGTTTTGATGTCATCATGACAATATAATAAGTACATGTCTAAATTAAAACTGATGACATTTAAGATTAGAACCATAGCTAAAAGAAGTGTGTGGTAAGTAAGTAGGACACGGACTGGTCTTTGATTTTTCTTGACAGCTGTGGTTTCGTGTCTCTTCTCTTCATTCACTCACTCACTCACTCATTCATCAACCATTTATTACAACCCTTCTATATGCCAGGCATCAAGCATGCATTCTGTGATAAAGATGAAAGAGTCAAATTCCACTCTCTGAGGGGTGGCTTCTAGGCCAGGAGGACACTGGTACAGCCTTACTTGTTAGAACGTGTGTCATCGTTTTTGGTTATGAAAATAGGATTATCAAAAGGGAGTACTTTCATGGGTTATTTGGCCTTGTTATTCCCCCCCCCCCCGCAGTGTGCTCTGATTATAAGATCTCTGTATATTTACAATAGTGTTTTTGGTTTTTTTTTGTTTTTAAGCCTCTTGCTCAGGGACACCTGGGTTGCTCAGTGGGTTGAGCATCCGACCCTTAATTTGGGTTCAGGTCATGATCTCACGGTTTCTGAGAATGAGCCCCATGTCAGGCTCTGCACTGATTCTCTCTTCTCTCTGCCTCCCCACCAAGCCACCAAAGTAAATAAATAAATGTTAAACAAAAAAGCCTCTGCCTCAAACACAGAAATGTGCTCAGGCAACAGCTTCCTCATCTTGAGTTTTAAAATTTTTGTATTTTGTAGCAACTCTAATTTTTTGTAGAAAACCAAGTTTTCTACAAAGTTCTCACTTTTTTTGCAATTTCATTTCAAATCTCATTTTTAAGGAAATTTGGTTTCAAGTACGTGCAGTAAACAACACAAATCCTGTAAAAAAAAATCCATGACACCTGAAAACTTTGTTCCACTAGAATAAATTTATCATAGTTTAGGGAATGTATGAACACTCTAGTTATTAAATCTGTTATTTTTCAGAAAGAAATGATATATTGGTACCTGTCTTCTACTATCATACTTACTAAGAATGGAAACACACCTGAAACTTCTAAGTACAACTAAAATGTGCTGAATTGATGTGCGAAAGCTAAAAAGCATGGCAGACCAAACGAGAAAACATTCCTCATATTAATATCACATCCAAGCAGGGTTGAAAAAAATGAGACACAAAAGAAATAAAAATTAAAAAGAGATAAAAAAGAAAAAAGAAATATAACAAAAAACTTTTGACTCCATAATTAAGAATGCCTATGTAAATGACAAATTACCCACAAAAAAAGTACTATATGAGATTTAAAAAGAAATCAGTTCTTTAGAGAACTGTGATATAATCTTTAAGCAACTCAATTATAAGCATTGTGTTTTGTGGTAGCTGAAATGCTGTAAGATCATTCTGAGTGAATCCTGGTACTAAAGGATTTTTTTTAATGCCTTGTCAGGTTCCTACAAGATTTCTTACAACACTTTGTATGGAAGAAACAGGTCAGGTTTGTCACTTTCTCCAACAGGGAGGTGTTCAAAAGTTTATAAAGTGTTAACAGCATAATCTTTCTATAAAGTTAATTATTCATTAGGAATACAGTTGAGAGAATGAATCACTTAGCAAAACAGTACTCCAAAATGAGCTTTCTTATTAGAAAATCTGGTACAAAATCTATTTTATATAGAATAAGAACACTATTTTACAGTCCAAACTAAAACAGAATAAATATGAGGAAGAATGATTATACACATTTTAAATTATATCTACCTAGCCATCCATATTTATATCTCATGTCTTCTCACAATTATGTATATACTATATAAATATATCATTCTTCCTTGTGATTATTCCTTTTGACTTGAAAATACTATTATATATATTCAATTCTATCTTTTAATTTAGACTTTAAAATAATCGTTCTCTCCTATACAAATACACACATGATTGTAGTTATAGACTATGTACAGTATATATTAAGTCTCAAAATCCTAAAAAGCTTCTTTTTAATGTTTATTTTTGAGAGAAAGACAGTGAGTGGGGGAGGGACAGAGAGAGAGACAGAATGAGAGTGAGAGAGTGAGAGTGAGAGTGAGAGTGAGAGAGAGAGAGAGAGAGAGAGAGAGAATCTAAAGTAGGCTCCAGGCTCTGAGCTGTCAGCACAGAGCTCAACATGGGGCTTGAACTCATGAACCAGAGATTATGACCTGAGCTGAAGTTGGATGCTTAATCACATGAGCTACTCAGGTGTCCCTCAAAATCTTAAAAAGCTTTAATTCCTCCACATTTATTAAATAAAAGACAAACTAATAAACTATTTTACTATTAAAAACCATCTTCTTTCCAAAAATTTTACTTAACTACATTTCAAAGTTTTCCCTTTTCTGGTTAGCCCTTATTTGAACATTCAAATGCATATACTTCATATGGATACTTATTCTTCATTTTCCACTATCCCTGATCAAACAGGAAGTAACTTTAGTATGTTAACTACAATATACCTTACCTCAGTCTTCAAGGTTTCTGCCTTTTAAATTTCACCAAATTACCATTACATTCTAATGGTACAAATTAATTTTTGCTTCTCTAATCATCTGAATACAGACTTTTCCTCTGGACAGGCCTTTAGCGGAGTTTTCTCTTCTCAGATTATTAATTTCATTTCTAATACTCTTCTAGTGCTTTTTTCTTCTTCTTTAATTGAAAAAAGGACAACTAAGAAAAAAGTTACGAAGATATTCCTATCTACATCGAATACTGTACCATAACTGTATTCAATTTTACATCACCTAAATATACATACTTTCAAAAGGGTGTATATAGAACATTTTTCAAATTTCTACATTATATTCAAACTACAATTTCAATAGCCTCATAATTTATAGAATAATTTCCCTAAAAGTTGAGGATTCAATTTGTTTGCTCTTATATCTAATGCTATAATGAATATTTTTGCTCCTATTGAAATGCAACTTTAGTATAAATCCCTAAGGAAAACTGCTACATAAAAGGAACACTATAAAGTCTCTTGCTATAAAGTGCCAAAATGTTTTTCAAAAAAGCAGTAATTCACAGTAATTCACAAATTTCCCTTATTGGTAAAAATCACTGCTATTTTTAATAGCACTGAATATCATATTTTAGAAAAACAGTTGTGATATTAATAATGTTTACCAATATAAAATGGCATATAAAATTTATACAAAGATACCTTTATGATTATGAATAAGCAGAAATAGGTTTTTGTATTTTAGATACCATCTATCTTCCCTGTGAAAATTATATGTTTTATCTTTTCTCAGTTCTTCTACTCAGGGGCTTAATTTTCTCACAAATCTGAATGATGTTTTCATACACTTTATTAGGAACATTTTATCATATCCAAAAACAGATTACTTTCTGTCTGAGGTACCTTTCCTTTGCATTTGTCATTTTCATTATATGGAAATTAGGTACTTGAGCCCACCACTTCCTTTATGTTTTTTTTTTTTAACCTGAGAAAAGCTTTATCCCTCTTTGATCGCAAAAAGAAATCACTTCATGTTAGCATTTCTATGAGTTTAAGACAGTTTTATACACTTGGAATTTTCAGTGTTATAAAGTAAGAATTTTTTCAAAATTGCTATTTCATACTCTCTCCCTCTCTTTCTCTCTATATACACATACATAGTTAATAAGTCACCCCCACCCCGTGACCTGGTTTTAAGACCATACTTCAGCACAGTGGATTCTTATCTATAGTAAGAACTTCTGAACATTCCAAGCTATTTCATTCATATCTCACTCTCTACACTAATAACATTCTATTTTTGCATATTGTTTTAATGTTTGGTAAAGCTAGATGCCTCCTATTCTATCACTGATTTTTTTCTACCACAGCACTGCTTGATATTCCCCAATGGTTTACTTTTCCATGTGCATTTTGACTAGTTAAAATAATAATCCTCAGGTTGTTTTTTCAGAAACTGCATTAAGTTGACATTAGTTTCGGAACAGCACTTTTTTAAAATTTTATTTTAGGGGTGCCAGGGTGGCTCAGTCAGTTCAGCGTCTGACTTTGGCTCAGGTCATGATCTCAAGGGCTTGTGAGTTTGAGCCCCGTGTCGGGCTCTGTGCTGACAGCTCAGAGCCTGGAGCCTGCTTCTGATTCTGTGTCTCCCTCTCTCTCTGCTCCTCCCCTACTTGTTCTCTCTCAAAAATAAATAAAAACATTAAAAAAATAAAAAAATAAAATAAAATAGTATTTTACCTTCTCCTTCAAGAAACATGGTATAGTTTGTATTAAATTCATATTATAAACACACTGTTATTCTTTTTTTTTTTTTTTAAATGTTTTGACACAAGAGTGTGTACATGTGGGGCAAGGGCAGAGAGAGAGAGGGACAGAAGATCTGATGCAGGCTCTGTCCTGATGTGGGGCTTAAACTCAGGAACTGTGAGATCATGACCTGAGCCAAAGCCGAAGTCAGACGCTTAACCAAAGAAGCCACCCGGATGCCCCAATACACTGCTATTCTTTAAGCAATGAGTAAGGCCTTAATTTGAACTTGATGTTTATTGGTACTTAACACTAGTTTTCACTAGTGGCCTTTTAAAAACGTACAATGGGTATTTCCCATCAGGATTCAGAATTTCACAAATTATCTATTTCTGCAGGTAGATACTTCTTTAATACAGGATCTCTAAAGGAGATGGTAGAGGAAAGAATTATTTAAAAAATTTTTTTTAACTTTTTCCTTTCTTCCTATCCATTCATCCCCTGGATCCATTTAGCCAATTACTGAATTCTTGAATCAGAGTTTAATTTAGAAAGAAATTTACGGGCTCCTGGATGGCTCAGTTGGTTAAGCTGCCAACTCTTGGTTTTGGCTCAGGTCATGATCTCATGGTTCATGACTTCGAGCCCCACATCAGGTTCTACGCTGACAGGGTGGAGCCTGCTTGGGATTCTCTGTCTCCCTCCCCTCTCTACCCCTCTCCCACTTGCTCTGTCTCTCTCAAAAATAAATACATAAACTTAAGAAAAATTTTAAAAATAAAAAAAAAAATTAATTTTCAGCCACACCAGTGGGAGACTGGTCTTGGTACTTTATAGTCTCAAGAATTTGACTTTTTTTTTCAAAATAGAAATTAAATAAATAAGTTACAAACAAGTGAGAGGAAACACTGTCCGAGAAAGCAGTCTGGACAGATATAAAAATAATGCAGACTAACAGTGCTATTGTACCCTTTGTGTGAACGTCTTACTTACCCATCCCAGGCAGATCACAAGCAGCTGTGAGGCCCAAAATGCATTCTTAGACCTTCTCTATTCTCAGTTATCTCACAACTCAAAGGAGTATGTGAAAAAGTTCAATACATGCTGTGGAGCTTAAATGAAATAAATGGTGCTTGCTTAATCTGCTTCCAAACTGATTATCGACAAGCAACATGGAGAGGGCAGATGCTGAATTTATGAGGTTATAAATTCTATTTTTACCTTCAAAACCAGAATTCAGAAGGTGCTCCCCCAGGTCACAACCAAACACCCTCTCTTTCAAGATCCCCCGCTGCTTCAGCTTCTGTTTTGTGGGACGAGACTTCATGAATGTGCGCAGGAAAGTGATGAGCTTCCCGTGCTTTTTGGACACTGAAAAATAATAAAGAGGAAATACCTCAGTTGTGGCATGTGGTTACATTTTTACTTGGTGTGAAAAAAAACAGCAGAGCTCTCGACAGGCTGACTGCAAAATCATCTATTACATGCACATTTTATATTCTGTAGGAAATTTTCAGTAGAAGTTTAGGCAACAGTTGCATTATAAATGGCATAATTTTACATCTTCTTCTCACCAACCTTTGATCTTACCTGATGCAACTGTCAATATATTTAAGTATTTAAATATATTTAAGTATTTACTTAATATATTTAAGTATTATAATATATAAATATATAAATATAATATATAAATATAACAATATATTTAAGTATTATAATCTGTGACCTATAAACCAAGCTTAGTAAATGAGCTATCTTCCCAATGCGTATACCCAAGGATGCTACAGGATTATGGCTGGGACCCGAGTTTTACTCTGATATATTGCTTTGGAAATCTTTATAATAAGTAAGACCTTCAATGATGTAAACGTGGTTCGCATTTCTAGTCTATTTCTAAAATGTTTTACTTGATGGATAGAATTTTTAATATATTTATAACCTGGAAAGTAAAACAAAAAAGAAAGAATTCCTTCTTTCTTATTTTATAAAGAGGACAATGTCATGATATAGAACACACTTGTCAAACAGCTATATAAAACACATACATAAAAAAACCCATGAACTCTTCTATTAACATCCATCTATAGTATACTAAATATATCACCTTAATTCCTTTTAGGTAAAGGTGAGAAATAAGTAGATTAATAAGCAGTAAAATATTTCCACTCATCGATATAGAAAGACAATAGCAATAAAACTGAAAGCAAACAAAAAAATCCCCCAGAAAAATGACTTCTGAAAAGTACAGCCTACAGGAAAATCTACTCTAAAAGTCAACATACCACAACTACCATAAACTCAGAGATTAGCTGTGGAATAGAAGACTAATAAGCCACATGGCCTCAATCCTACTCAGTTTGCAGATGGTTACTGGGAGTCTTACTGAATCCTACTATGTATAGATTCTTGAATGAACCCAAATCTTAAATCCCCTGAACTGATGAAGCCTCCTGTATGAATTCTGTGCACAGACAGAACGTGTGGCCTGGGGACCACAAGATGGCCTTAGATGGGTTCCTACAGATTGAACCAGCCACTTGTCCTCCATGTGTTTCTGTTTTATAAGAAATATTTATTTCTATTTCCAAACATCATCTTTTCTATGAACTGCGCAAGGGTGATCAACAACAGTGGTTTGCCCATAACCAAGAGGTTTCCTGGAACATGAGACTTTAAGTGTTAAAACGAGGAAATTCTAGGCAAACTGGAACAAGGTAGTCATCTTAGATTGTACACAGATTACACGGGGAATTTATTTTTTCGATATAAATTATTTGAAATTTACTTGGAATTGTCAGAAAAATTTTGATGCTATCTCTTCTGACATGTCCTAAAACTCTAGGTAAATTACAACCTCTCTTGTATCCTAGATTCCTTGCTGTAAATTAAATGATATGCTCTCTTACCTGCTAGTGAGACATTGATAGCACTCTTGGGTAACTTCAGAAGTATGTCGCACGTATCATAGCATTACTGTATTAAAAAAGTCACTGGACTTGTAGGAGTTCTATTCTCCCCTAGTTGTTAGCACAGAGTGTGCTACGAATCTTTGTTAAAGAGTGGCCATCAAACGATTTCTATTCATTTTCAGACATTTTCTACATAAGCTTTAAAATAATTCTGACAAGATTTATCTAAAAATACAAATGAGTTTGGTTTGCAATAATTTAACATTGGATTTCTATATGTACTTTATGTATTTTTATACATTAACATTATAGTGATAAAATTCTACGTATTTTCACTATTACTACCCGGAAACTGGGTGTATCATCATTTTTATGAACCTCTTATCTCTCTTAGTAAAATTTTCTAATTTTCTTTATGAAAAGATACACTCCACATAAACCTCCGGTTAGAAATATTTTAAGGTATTTTACATTTTTTTGCTGCTCTTGTAGAATAATACTTTTCTTCAATTATGGCTTTAACTGGTAATTACTGGTATGTTAGAAAACAATTTCTTTATGTATAGTTCAAATCTGATCATTTACCATACTCTCAACAATTAAAAAAAATTTTTAATGTTTATTTATTTTTGACAGAGAGACAGAGAGACAATGAGAGAGAGAAAGAGAGAGAGAGAGAGACAGAGTGTGAGCAGGGGAGGGGCAGAGAGAAAGGGAGACACAGAATCTGAAGCAAGCTCCAGGTTCTGAGCTGTCAGCACAGAGCCTGACACAGGGCTTGAACTCACGAACTGTGAGATCATGACCTGAGCCGAAGTCGGACGCTCAACCAACTGAGCCACCCAGGCGCCCCTCAACAATTTTAAGAGGAATGTAGTTGATCCTTTTGGATTTCATGGATATATCATTGCATCAAAGCAAATATGATCATTCTATCCTTTTTCTGATAGAAATAAGTTTTTATTTCTGTTTCAGATTTTAATAACTGGCCAGAATTCCAAGATACAATGTTAACAGTGGGCATTCGTATTTTGGTAACAAATTTGATGAAAATGTCTGTTGAATATGACAACTGTATATGTATATGATGTATACGAGAGAGCATTCTTTTAGTCTCAGATCTCCAAGAATGTTTCCTAGGAATGGGAATTGAACTTTAAGTATAATTCATTCAGCAACAAATCTCTAAATGCCTACTCTATCTTAGGAACTGTTCTGAGTCCTGAGATTACACTGGGGAACAACTCAGGTGAGCTCCCTGCTGTCACAAAGCTTACCAAGAGAAGAAAGACAATGGAACGATTAAATACAAACAACAACATAGCGAGCATTTATTTTATATTAGTAAGAGCTAGCAATTGCACAAGTGTTTATATTTACTAACCATTCACTTCTCATAGAGCCCTGTAAGGAAAATACTACTACTATTCCCATTTTCAGATGGAGAAACTAAGACACAGAGTGCTAAGTAACAGGTCTAATGTCAAATAACCAGGATTCAAAATCAGGTGGCCTGGCTCAAAACCCAAGCTCTAAGCCACTGTGTGGTACTGCCTAAATTAAGATAACCAGGTAATTTCAGACTGCTTTTAACTGCCCATAAGGAAATGGAGTCAAGTGACAATGTCAAGAGAAAAGAAAAGTACGCTGGATAGGGTGGCCAGGGAAGGTGTGAAGACGTCACATCTGATCTGTAAGGCACTGGGTGTAGAGGGCAAGGAAGACAGTATGGTCTGAAATGAGGAAGAAGAGGTATGCAAAGGCGAGGTACTAGAGGCCACGTTACCAAGTTTGGAATGTATGCAACGAGAACACACTTTAAGCTGTTCGCTTAAACACTTTAGGAAAGTTACATTAAAAATAACCCAATATGTGTATTAGGGACACAAATGTGCATTAATTGGGAATTGGTTGAATTATGATACATCTGCACAGAGAATTACTGCTTTTTTTTTTAAAGGAGATACCACCTCACACCTGTCAGAATGGCTAAAATTAACAACTCAGGAAACAACAGGTGTTGGTGAGAATGCAGAGAAAGGGAACCTCTTTACGATGCTGGTGGGAATGCAAACTGGTGCAGCCACCCTGGAAAACAGCATGGAAGTTCCTCAAAAAATTAAAAATAGAACTACCCTATCTATGACCCCGCAATTCCACTACTAGGTATTTACTCAAAGGATACAAAAATGCTGATCAGAAGATATGTTAGAAAACATGCACCCCAATGTTTATAGCAGCACTATCAACAATAGCCAAATTATGGAAAGAGCCCAAATGTCCATCAACAGATGAATGGATAAAGAAGATGTGGTATATATATACAATGGGGTATTACTCACCGATCCAAAAGAATGAAATCTTGCCATTTGCAACAATGTGGATGGAAGTAGAATGTATTATGGTAAGTGAAATAAGTCAGAGAAAGACAAATATTCACTCATATGTGGAATTTAAGAAACACAACCGATGAAACAGGGCAAGGGAAGAAAAGATAAAAACAGAGGAGGCAAACCGTAAGAGACCTTAAATACAGAGAACAAACTGAGGGTTGCTGGAGGAGTGTTGGGGTTGGGTATGGGTTAAATGGTTGGTGGGCATTAAGGAGGGCACTTGTTGTGATGACCACTGGATGTTATATGTAAGTGATGAATCACTGGGTTCTACTCCTGAAACCAAAACTACACCACATGTTAACTAACTTGAATTTAAGTAAAAAAAAAAATAAATAAATAAAGGAGGCTCTCTACCTACACTATGGCATAATCTCCAGGATACATTCTGTCAAAAAGGAACATAGAGAATAGTATATTTTGTATAAGAATGGATGGGGAATACATATATCACACACACATAAATTCACACAAATACATGTATGTGTGTACCTAAGGGTTTATTTTTGCAAAGAGGAACACTTTAACGATAAACCAGAAATTAATAAAAATGGGTAAAGAAAATAGGTGGGGAGAGAAAGCAAAACTGCTCTGAATTTACCTTTTCATATAGTTTGATTTGATTTGATTTTTTTTTAATGTTTTTATTTATTTTTGAGACAGAGAGAGACAGAGCATGAGCAGGGGAGGGGCAGAGAGAGAGGGAGACACAGAATCCAAAGCAGACTCCAGGCTCTGAGCTGTCAGCACAAAGCCCGATGTGGGGCTCGAACTCACGGACTGTGAGATCATGACCTGAGCCGAAGTTGGACATTCAACCGACTGAGCCACCCAGGTGCCCCATATAGTTTGATTTTAAAATTATGTTAACAATCTTTCTACATGTTCAAAAATAAAATTTAGAACATTAAAAAAGCAAATCCTAATTTTGGAAATAGCCTGAAACAATGTATCTCATACATCAAATTGGGAACACTGTCAACAGAGAGAAATTATTTTAAATGACCTATAAATAGTAAACTGACCATGCTTACTTAGTGGGATATATTCTAGTAACAAAAAAAAAAAAAGTACAAAGTAATATTTAATCTCATTCAACTGTTTTAGTATTGGTAGTAGTATCAGTAGTATAATTCGTAAACAATTTTATACATATTGTGGGACAAAACAAATAAATATGTTAATGTTGTTAGGACCCAAGATTTTCGGTGTGAGAGAAAGGAGATACAATAATAAAATCAAAGTCGTCGAGGAAAAACCCCAGTAATGTTAACTTGAGTTGGAAATCTGAACATGAACTTAAAATACACACATATTTCCCCTAAGCTCTAGCCACTGAAAGGGTTAAGAAACAATGACACTCCACTTGCAGTAAACGCCTTTGGTCTCAGGTGTGGGTTTCTAAATATCATTCCTTAATCAAATAAACCAAGACTCCCTGGAGAAATGGTTGTTTGCAGGTTGACAGCAAGGAAAGTACAAGGTGAGAGGGTAAAATTCTGTCGTGGCCAAAAGCAAGGGAAACAACCACACCCAGCAGGAGCGGTGCCAAAAAGACAGGTGAACATGCTGCCACTGGCCAGCTCTGGGACACAATGAAGACTCGCATATCACAACGAATGACTATGACTTAGTGTAAAACACCAAACAAATAAAACTTCATGTGTCCACAGTAACACTCCCCAGAAGAAAGGAAGGAAGAGAATGACAATTTTCAGCACAAATGGAGGTAGAACATTTAAAAAACTGCATGAATAGTTTGCCACCCTGCACTGGCTAGTGGCAAACTAGTAGAGAAAGGAACGTATTTACTTCTTTCGCATCAATTAGCAACAGCCTATCTAGAATGACTAGAATTACGTCTATGTTAACCAGGAAATGCACACGTTCACAATTCAGTGATAGCTATATGGAAATAAGTTATAATCATGATCCTCCAACCAAATTCTCATACACAGTAAAATTACACTAGTCAGAGGGCAGCCGATGTAGAACTGGACTTTCCAGGACACTAGATAGCTCTGACTCTGCTTTTGGTGTGCTAAGTTTGGCTCATGGACAAGGAAACTTGGCCATCTCTTCCTGCTAGGGTAAAGACTGTTCATGTGTATTTGTCCTAAATAGCGACATAAGCCTCAATTAAAGTAAGGGTTGCAACAGGACACAAAATTAAGACAAGAGGAGAGTGTCTGTAGCGACTCCACTCCCATGTGGCACTTGAGGGTTCTGGGAAACTGCCGGCATACGTACAACCTGGCTTCTACGATGAGTGGCCAGGCCCCTTGTTTCTGTTACCTTTCCAAAACACATTAAAATAAATTGGCAACTTTAAATCTAAATTTGTAACGGGCCTGGAGGGGTCAGTGTGGTCTCCACCTACCAATCTGTAGTCCAATCTGAGACACCGAAATAACCAGTGTTCATAATGATGACTAGACATAGAGTCTAAAATGACTTCTCAGTCTTCAACGTAAGATTAAACTATGTCCTATGTAGTTTCAGTGTTGCTGCTATTGTTAATCTAACTGGCATTCTAGTATATGTGCTGCTGAAGTGAGCACAATCTAATTGGCATTCTAATCCACCACGGTAGAGGCAGTTGGGTAAGGGCTCTGGCATCCATAATTAAATAATCGGTTGTCCATAAAAATGGATAAATTTCATTACATAGGAAGTTTAAACTAATAAAAATACTCAATTTAGTTATACTTAAATTTGAAGATTTCACAACACTTCCAGACATAAATGTCTCTTCATTAATTTGTTCTTTGTATTTTCATTCCATTTCTTAGATAAAAAAATGACCAGAAAAAGCTTACTATGGACACTGACACTGTCCCCGACCCATTGTTTTATAACAAACCAGAAAACTAAGTCAGCAAATCTACGTTTTGAGGAACAGGAGTATGGAATACTGTCAGTTACATCATAAGATTTCTTTTTTTTTTTAATTTTATTTTTTATTTTTAAAAATTTACATCCAAATTAGTTAGCAGGGCACCTGGGTGGCTCAGTCAGTTAAGCATCCGACTTCGGCTCAGGTCATGATCTAGCAGTTCGTGAGTTCAAGCCCCACATCGGGCTCTCTGATGACAGCTTTGAGCCCGGATAGAGCCTGCTTCAGAGTCTGTGTGTCCCTCTCTCTCTTCCCCTCACCCACTACACTCTGTCTCTCTTTCTCTCAAAAATAAATACACATTAAAAAATTAAAAAAAAAAACAAATTAGTTAGCATATAATGCAACAATGATTTCAGGAGTAGATTCCTTAGTGCCCCTTACCCATTTAGCCCATCCCCCCTCCCACCATCACAAGATTTCTACTGAGGAAGGCAGAGTGGGTTTAGGTTTAGACACATTTCAACAAAGGAACATTGGAGGTAGTCGTAAGGGTGACAGGGTTAAAGTTCACCAAACATGCTGAATTAGAGAAACGAAAATGATAATGGCATTTCCACAGATAAAATACGTCAAAAGTAAAACACATACAATATTTAGACAAAAGCAAATCATACCATTTTATATCCGAATTCCCTAGTCCAGAGTTAAAATGCAACATGCGTCACAATGCTAACTTCTTCCTCGTTACTTACAAATGGTAGATTTTACATCTGCAGTCTTTTTTCAAACCTGAGACAAACCCAACCAGACCAGTCTTTCCAGTAGTTAAAAGCTTCAGCACTATGACACACAACTCAGCATCTCCAAGGTAAATCTTTACGATGTCGATAACCAGTTTACAGGGCACACTAAAAACAGACGGTTCAGTAAGCCACAGTGAACCCTGACACAGAGACATGGGGCACTGGGTGTTACCAATTACACAAGTGTAATATTTCTCTAGCAAAACTGAAGAATTCTTACTTTCTCAACACTCACTTAAACTAGAGTTCTCTAAATTGTGTCTCAGAAATCTTACAGATTGATTTTAGACAGGTTGAGGCTTTGGATTAATTTCTCAGGAAATTAAAAGGTGACTTTGCACCAGATAATGGCCTAAGCATTACATTTACCTGATTATATGCACTGAGCTCTAAGATCTGTGATAAATTCACAGTCAAGGAGACAAGTGAAAGGGTAGAAGTGGGATGCATAATACCTGAGGAGACTACCATTATTGAACCTAATAAAATAAGAGTATGATGTTTAACATGTCCAATGGATTTTCATGACTGTACCTAATATCCTTCTTTTGCTCAAAGTTTTCAAGCGTATTAGATGCTATTTGGTGGAAATTTAACAGAGGGGAACAGAAATGTAGGCAACTGGACTATATGGATATTTAAGGATCTCATAACTTCCCAGAATCCAAGCCTCCGTTACAGACTTTGAAATATTTTATGCTAAATAAATATGAAAACATTTAAGTTGAAAAAATGAAATTCCATAAGCTTGCTTTTATTTAAGGCTAAACAATAGATCTATTTGTACCAATAAACATGAAGAAAGATTTTTCTCTAAGCAGTGTCAAATGGACTTTCTTACCTTGTTATTATATACATAGACTAATAAGTTCTAAGAACTGCTCTTCAAAAGAGTATCTTCAAAATGAATTTTAAGAAAAAACTGTTGAGAAAAATAAAGTCTACCATATTATGCTTGTTTTTAATCTCACTATTATTTAAAAGCCTACTGGTCTAAAACTTGCTTAGACAGTTTTCAGGGCAAATTGATTGGAAAACACGAGCAGAAGACTAGGTCTGGGGTAAGGATGGTCCTGGGTAATCAAGAGCTATGGAACTATTAGAAGTATTAGAGTCCCGTGTAGGTGTGTTTATTTTTTAAAAAATGGGGTGTGTGGGTGGTTCAGTCAGTTGAGCGTCCAACTTCGGCTCAGGTCTTGTGGTTTGCAAGTTCAAGCCCTGCATCGGGCTCCAAGCTGACAGCTCAGGGCCTGGAGTCTGCTTTGCATTCTGTGTCTCCCTCTCTCTCTGCCCCTCCCCTTGCTTGTGCTGTCTCTCTGTCTCTCTCTGTCTCTCTGTCTCTCAAAAATAAGTAAACATTAAAAAAAACCTTTTAAATACTTTGATTATACAGAAAAGTTTAAGAGAATATGACAATATCAATGTACACATCATCTAGCTTTTTCACGCTGTTGACATTTAGCCATATTATTTCCTCAGATTTTCCCTTTTTTAAATTAAAAAAACATTAAGTGATACAGACATAGTTGAACCCACATAACTCCTCCAATCCTGTTTTTTGTACAGAGAGAACTTTTATCCTGAATTTAGTATTATCATTACCATACATGTTTTTATACTTGACACATAAAACCATAAAGAATATATACAATCATTTTAAATGTTTTTAAAATCTGCAGAAATGAAATCATACTATGTTAAACCTTCTCCAAAATCATGTATTCTCAGAATATATAATTGTGATTACGTATATTCATTTTAACTACATTATAGTATTCCCTTGTAAGTATATACCACCACTTAGACTTCTATTCTCCTACTATCATTGTGAGATTTCCCCAATTTTTGTTATTACAACCAATATTGCACTGAGCAATCTGCTAAGTGTCTCCCTGGGCACCTGTGAGACAACTTATCTGAAACTCATGTTTAGGCATGGGATTGTTGGATTGTGGAGTGTGTTCTTTTTCAATCATATTTCAACTTTGCTAAAATATTCTCTAAAATGATTTACCAACATAGGATGTATTTTGGTGTTTCCATTCTTCATTTCTTTGTCTTATTTAGTTCTTTCAGACTTCTTCATTTTTGCCAAACTGAAATTTTATTCCACTTCAATATGCATTTCTGTGCATGATTTCATATGTTTCTTGGCCATTCAGTTTTCTTCTTTAGTGAGAGAACTGTTCATACCCTTTACCCATTTTAATGGGTAATGTGTCAAGTTTAATGTTTGGTTATCTTCTTCTTACTGATGAGCAAGAATTCTTTAAATAACGTAGAGACGAATCCTTTGTTAATTATTCATATTACAAACATCTTCTCCCAGTACAAATTTTAAAATGTCTTTAAGTATGGTTTCCATGCTTTAAGATATCTTTCCAGCAAGGAAACACTTAAGGTCAGAAACATATTGTACTATTTCCTATAAACCTTTTTTCCTAAAACTTTTTCACTTTCTTGTTTTATTTTATTTTAGACACGGCGGGGGGGGGGGGGGGGAGAGAAGGAGAAGGGCAGAGGGAGAGAAAGAATCTTAAGCAGACTCCACGCTCAGTGTGGAGCCCAATGTGGGGCTCAATGCCACATCCCGAGGGTCATGACCTGAGCCAAAACCAAGAGTCTGAAGCTCAACCAATTGAACCACCCAGGCACCCCTGCTTTTTTTGTTTTCTTTTGTTTTTTAACTATTTTGTATGGCTGGAATGAGGTTGAGATATAATCATATTACTTTTTTCCTTATGCATAACCAATGGTATTTCATCACCTTTTATTGAGTAATCATTTCTCTACTAACTTTTGATTCATTTTCTTTTAATGTTTATTTATTTTTGAGAGAGAGAGAATGCAAACAGGGGAAGGACAGAGAGAGAAGAGGACAGAGGATCTGAAGCAGGCTCTGCGCTGACAGCAGAGAGTCCAATGAGGGGCTCAAACTCACGAACCATGAGATCATGGCCTGAGCTGAAGTCGGATACTTAACTGAATAAGCCACCCAGGTGCCCCTAATACTGATTCTTATATGAAAATGTGTATAGTGTGTGAGGGGTCTCTTCCTCAGTTCTCTTAATTCTGTCAGTCTCTTCTCTCCAATACCTTACTTTCTTAAGTTCTAGCACTTTATAAGTCTTAATATCTAGAAAGAGGAGTCCCTTCTACTTACTCTTCAAAACTGCCTTTATATTTTTAGCCCTTTACTCTTTCATATGAATTTTAGAATCAGCTTGTCAAATTAAAGGAGGAAAAAATTGGGGGGAATCTGACTAAAGCTGTACTGAATTATAGATTATTTTCAACGAGAATGGATTTATGATACTGAGCCTTCCTGTACACAAACAGAAAATCTCTGCTCTTAAGATTCTTTATGTCCTTCAGTAAATTTTTCTAACTCTTCCCCATAAAGGTCTTATGTATTTTTTTTTTGTTATAGCTGTTCTTAGGAACTTTATGGTTTTTACTGCTACTGTAAATGGTACTATTTTCTAAACTATATTTTCTAATTGTTACTGGTGCATAAAAACTCAATTAGCATGCTGTGATGAACTGTTTCCTTCCACCTATGCCCCTACAACTTCTAGCTGTATGTTTGTGGACAAAGTGTGTAACTCTCAGTCCTTCATTTTCATCATCTATGAAAAAGTTAAAAATAGTAACTACTTAATGGGATTGTGACGTTGTGAGTATTAAACAAGAGTATAAAGCACTTAGTGCTAGACAGAAAAAATTAATGTTGAGTGCTATTTCACTGAATAATTTTTGTTCAGCAACCTTGCTCAATTCTCTTCTAATAATTTGACTGTAGACTCTTCTGGATTTGTAGACAATTAACAACAAAGATCTGCTGATTTGCTTTTCTTCCTTTCCAATCTTTTAACTTCTTCTTGTCTAATATCACTGACCCTCTAAAGAACAATTATCTTGTTCTTGACTTTAAATAGATTGTTTCTTAAGTCTCACCATTAAGAATAAAATTTTCATGGGGTATTTTGGATGGAAACCTTAAATATATTAAAGAAATTCCCTACTCTTAATTGCTAAGATAAAAAAAAAAATGAACAAGTGTTGACCTTTATCACATGATTACTTTGCATCTATTAAGAGATTATTTAGTTTCTCTTAATTTTTAAGTTTTGAATGTGGCAAACTAAATTTACACCCACTTTTAAAAGTCTTGCTTTTATACTTCTGTAAGTTCCCTTTACTCCCACTTCCCTTGTATCTTTGTAAGGATAGAAATGAATACAGGAGACTAAAGAAGGAAATGGAAGGACATGGTAATTAAAAAAAAAAAAAGTCTTAAGCCAAAGTTCCATCTCAGGAACTCTAATAAACAAGGGAGTACTGTAAACATATTAGAAGTGACTTTCATTAAAGGAACACAAGCAAAATAATTCTATAGGGTACAAGTATAGACAAAGAATTCTAAAAACAAAAACTAACAGGTTGCTGATGCATTTTTAGCAACAAACTATATGACATAGATTTACATTTGCAGTCTTAAGTAAAGAGCTGAAGTGAACTGTGTTACTTAGTATTTTCAAATTTATTAATGGGGATATTGACAAGAGATATAAAAATTAACTTATTTTTAGCATGCACTGTCATATGTCCTGAAAGGATCTTTGGGCAACCAACAAACATAGCTTTGGAATCATTTAGTAAATAATCATGCCAGGGGAAAATGTAATATAATTCTTCTTTAGTTTATAGCTTTGAATATCAATTAAATTGGTTCAAACTAACCAACAAAGCTTTTATTTGACATTAAGTGAACTCAGAAATTGAGCTGTGATTCACTAGAATAATAATTCTACAAACCTTTTAAAGAAAAATTTCTGGATAGTTGAGCAAGATTCTAACACGTGACTCAAATATAAATTAAGCAGACTGAACCAAAAACACATTTTTCCAATACTACAGAACCTTTGGAACTTTCCCTTTTGCAAAAAAAAACTTCAACATAAATAAAGCTTTTAGGATGCATAATGATATAAAGGAAGTTCTTTAAGTCGATAACTGAAAATACACATAAATAATTTTGATGTTGTGGTTTTATTGATCTTATAAAAAAACACCCTCCAAATCAGAGTAAAGAAGTTTCTTGCACACCAAACTTATAGTAAGTTTTTACTTGCTGGAATAAGGACATGTCCAAGAAGTTAAGTCTCTGACTCTATTTTTATCTCTGAAAATCTTCTGGTCTAGCTTGTATTAGTTCTCCCTCAACCTAGCTCTACCCATGGCCTGGTTCCAACTCCTATGATGAAAAAGATAAATTTAGTCCTAAACCAGATATCCAACAAAAACTGAGGGAAAAGTCTAGAAATGGTAATAGCCATGACACAGCAATATCATGACAATAACTACAGTATAGCTAATATTTATTGAGTGCTTACTATGTGCCAGTGCTTTCCATGTGTTAACCAACTAAAACTCAGTTTGTGTTAGCATCACACTCTAAATGAATTAAACTCAAAATATAAACCAGTATCTGATCACTAGAATCTTCTTCTTAAAAGTTTATGTCACAAAAACAGGTATATTAAGTAAAATCTAATTCGTCTCCCATTACATTCAACGTGATGACTTTTAAATGTAATAAAGGTTATAAGAATAATACTTTCATGCTTTTCCTTTCTTCAATGTATCCAGCTCTAATTATCAAAATGACCTATGACTCATATTCCTTTTCTTCAGTTTATTTCATGCTATCCTATAATATCTAAATATGTGGTAAAAATATTCAATAGGCATAAAATTTTAGCAACTCTATTTGAAGATTTACAAATACATGAACCAATGGCCTCGTAATTGAATGTTTTTATGCCTTTCCAATAATAAAACAAATAGTCCAATGAAGGTCATCCATTCAATCAAGCCTATTATTGGCCAGGCATGAGCAGGTGAAAATGAACTGGATGGACTAAGCATATGCAGATACAGTGTTAGTCCTGATTCTGCCAATAACTTGCTCTCAGATTTTAGATGAGATAAATAACCAGTCTAGATGTCAGTTTAATAACATGAAAAATGAGAAGTTTAACCAATTTACAAATTTGAAATTTCAGTGAAAATACCTGCGAAATCATGAAATACTCTGACAAAATATAACGTTAGAACAGCATGGGAAGCTCCGAAGTCTGTGGAAAACCTCTTTGCTGTAGGAAAATTTATCAGAAGGAAAAAAAAAGACATCATTTAAAACTTCACTGAAGAGCTAGTAAGAAAATAAATTAGGCTCTGTAAATCATCTTGGAAAAGGCTGGTATAAAAATTTAGGATACAAAGATCGCTGTTAAATGTTACTGGTTTTATGCATACTAAATCAGGGTTATTAGCACTTTTTAAGTAAAATTAATTTTAATTAAATCATTGGATTTATTTTTCTCCATGAAAACCTAAAATAGTAGTTAGTAATACTGGCTTTAATGTGAAAGGCATTCACAGCTGTTGATTATATCATATGATACACTATTGCTATTTCTTTGCTAGCAAATCCTTGGTAAATGGTACGATGGCCATTTATAATATTATTTTTACCAGTAAATGCTATATACTTTATAAAGATTGATTTTTGAATTAGGTTTCATGAATTTACTGCAGTAATACAATTATGCATCAAGTTCTGGAAATAGTTATATAAGCATGTTGTATAAATTAGTTATATAAGAACTCCTTACTACTATTTTAAGTAATAGAAAAAAAGGGAAATATTATGTATAGGCTCTGAACTTCTGCAAATTTATATTCTATCAGATTTATACTCAGGATGCAAAATTCTCACTGTCTCCTTAGGAAGTACTTCTAATTTTTAAAGCAGGAATACAGCAGTTTTAGCCTTGAATTTCATGCCTCTCCCTCTCCACCCACCACCAAAATAGATGTCCAAGAAAACCTTTAGATAAATATGAGTATTAAATCTTAATAAGCTGTTGAAGTTGTCGTGGGTCAAGAAAGTACAGAATCATTTTTGATTAATATATCATAAACAATTTTGGAAGTTAAGAGAAAAAAAACACAGTTCTCTAACTGATGCGTGTTAACAGCTGCAAGGGACTACCACAGAGAAAACATATGAGACCAGCTCAGGGATGAGGCTCTGGAATGCGGACGACCATAACAGTTTTGATATCTGTACATTCCAACCTCAAAGGGAGGAAACCAGGTATTCAAGAAATGCCATGTACAATGCTAACATAAAAATAGCATTGACAGTGAGGGCTCTTGACTGAAAAACTGGAAAGCTACTAACAGTTACATAAGTCAAGAATGCTTCCATTTACTTACGAGAGAGAGGAGCAAGCATTTCAAAAGGCATTACCCTCTGGAATGCAAAGGGATGACACTAAGGCATCTAGAAGATAAATCTACAGTAAATTTTAGAGAAGAATCTTTCAGACACAGAAGAGATAAGAGCAATGCACTTGGAAAAAGAGAAGCAGAAAACAGGCAACGAATGGCTTCTTCAGAATATCCAGCACAACCCTTATGTGCAATGGCATGCCTATGCTTTACAAAAATATTTGGGTATTTGAATAAAAACATTTCTCTTTTCCAGAGTTGAGAATGAAACCAAAGCAACAGCACACTGCCGCCCTTCCTCGAGGAGCACACACACAGATATAAGTTAGAAAGGGCATGGTATGTAGCTCTTTAAAAGTCACAGTTCCCTTGGGAAAATAGTCATCAGGTTAAGATAAGGCACTCTCATTATTTACATTATACATTTAATTTTCCAGGAGCTATACATTTCAGAAATATCAGAGGAGGCTCAAATTTAGCCTATGTGATTTTAGGGTGACATAAATACATGCTTCTTGCTAAAATTGATACTGGTTATTTTAAAATTTAAACTACAAATTAAAATAAATGTGATTAGCTTTGTTCCCCAACTCTGTACAAAAAAGAAGCAAAAAAAATTTTTTTAACTTGGTGACTTTACCACCTCAGTTATTATATAAAAGACTCTGACTAATTGTATTTCTAAATACAGCACAAAATGATTTGCATTTTAGCAGAGAAGAGGAGGAGGAAACATGGGGTGGATATAAATCCCTTTCACTAAAGGATTCTAACACAGGAACGACATGTTATATACAGATTAGAGAAGTGTCTCTAATAAGGATTTTAAAATAACCCAAAGGAACTGCTACTATTTGACATGAACCTTAAAAATGAGTACAATTTCAGGAAGACATTTATTTGTATACTCTCTCTTAGAAAAATTAAAATATAATAACTACATATTCTTAGGGATTCAGTAACATCAAAGGTAGAAGGGCTATCATAAAAACTACATGAAGTTCTAGAAACCTGAAAATTTAGAACCTTAACAGTGTGAAAATTGTTTTATTGAAATTAAATTTTTATTAGATTAAAAACAGATTAAATGTAGACTGAAGTGTCATCATATTCACTTTGATGTCATATAATCCTCTGTGCTTTATTAAGCCATGAAGTTTGCTGTTGAACACTGATGTGATCATAGGTCGTTTTTTGTTTGTTTTTGTGGGTTGGGTTTTTTTTTTTTTTTCCTTTTTGCAGGAGCCAGAGGAGGAAGGTTCTATATTTGGAAAGCACAGAACTGATAATGAGGACACTTTATTTAAAGACAAAAGTCTTAAAAGCCTGCCTTACAAAAAAACCCTGACCATTAGCATGGAGAATAAGACATAGATTTTGCAATCAGACAGACCTGAGGGTTTGAGCTCCCTCTCTTACTACTTCCCAATCTGCAAGCTCTTGAGCAAATTACCTATTTAAGTTTCCATTCCCACAAATACACAATGAGGATGACAGTAATAATACCTACCTGTTAGGGCTACTAGAATGCTTACAGGAAATTGTATATGCCAAGTACTTAACTCAGTAAGTGTCTATAAGCTATTTTTACTACTATAATTTCTCTTTACGTTTGGTCTACAAACATTTAGAGTCTTCCACAGCACAGGGCTGACCAGAACCTGAGTCAGCTTTCCAAAGCAGGCTTAATCGCATGTGGTCGTACCTCCTCAATTCAGAGCTGAAGTCACTATGGAAGGACACACACAAACATGAAAGCACTTTCCAGTCCTTCTGCCTACACTCGTCTTACATGTTAGGTTTACATGCAGAAACTTTAGATTTCTGCTCTCTTCTACTGAGTACCATAGAGTATTACCTAATACTTAAAAAAACAAGTTATGGTCTCAAACCATTATCACATGAGCAACAGGTGTTTTAAAAAAAAATTGACAATGAAAATGAGCTCTAAATTCTGCAATTCCCCCACTTAATTTTCAAACCCCCGGTTTTGAAAATTAAAATATTGATTCATTTAAATGGTAGTGGAACACTCCTGAGAAGAAAATGTTCAGCTGCTTAACAGGGCTGATCTGTGATTCTGAGAAAACTGCAAATTCCATGCTATAAAGAAAGGCATTTCTTATCAATGTCTAAAGAAACACCATAAATACAGAATTCTACCCTAGTGCTAAAAAAAAAAAAAAAAGAAAAGAAAACCTCTGCAAAAGGAAAGAGTTAATACACATATTTTAGAAACAAAGATGGTTATCCTTAATAACACCAATAAGGAAAAAAAAAACACGGCATACTTAAAGGTAAAAGGGCAGAAGGGTTACTTTCTTATGCCAATTTGAAGAGACTTTTTATACAATGTGCTCAATTCATTTTGGTAAGTCAGTGCTGCCTATTTTCAACTAGTCGATAATTGAAATATTATTAACCCACCAGGAAAAACAGTTTTTTAATGAGATATACTGATTGTTTATTAAGCAAAGTTATGTTCTTTGAGTCACAAAGACTTTTGTGCATTAACCTAAAGTATAGAAAACATTAAGAAATAAGCTGATTTGAAATAGAAAAATGGGTAGTTCCTGAAACTAACTATGAAAGTAAGAACTACAGTGCCCAATACCTATGTGGTACAATCTACTTGAAAATAATTAACTTCAATAATCTACTTTAATAATCGCCTCTCTACAGACATGACAAATACTAAAGCTCAATTACTCAATTTCTGAGTAATTAAAAAATTAACCATCCACTTCAAAGCAACCAAGGAAACCTGTGCCCAAATAAAACGTAATATTTCAGACTCCGTGAAATATTCTGTTGCTGAAGTCAAACATCTGAATAACCGAGATATCCTTACCTCCTGCTGTGGCACAGGTTTTAGGATATTTAAAATGATTCCCAGGGACTGTGCTCAGCAGTGGATCCGACAGCACACAGCAGCTCTACATTCCGGGCAAAAGCATGCAGAATGAACCACAGTCCCACGGCTCAGACCGCATCCACCACAGGGTAACTCCGAGTCAGGTCTCCACAGCACTTTTAGGTTCCAGCTCTGCTTTGGGGCGCCCCTTTCAAGCACTTTCCTTTGCCGGTTTTGGTCCCTACCCAAGGCGAACCGGCTTGTGTGTGGGCACGAGGCTCGCCTCAGGAGCTCACTCCTTCTCTCTGCACACGTACTGCTCCTGCAGCACACAGAAAGGGCCCTGCCCAAACCCACACTCGCAGAACAAGCTTTGCCAGAATAGCTCCACCCATCAACCTCACACAGGTGAGCACTCCTGCTCAGAAAAACACCAGTAGGAGAGTGGCATTTATTACATTTTTAGTCTTGGAGAAAGTTACTTATTCTTTGGTTGTTTATATTTGCCATCTAGATGGGAGACAATGTATCCAAAAAAATGACAGGTGTTTTAGGCCCAAATAAAATATGAATAGTAATTGATCAAGCAGGAAGTATTCCCAGTAAAAGGCTGAATCACTAAAGTAGCAGCAACAAGCTAGGAAAACATTCATTTTTAACATCTTTGCTGGTAATGACCTCTAACTGTGCTTCAACTAACACGTAAAAAAGGAAAAAAGTATCAGTTTACACTGCCTCTGTGTGAACAACTCTGAGGAACAGCACTCTGTTAACCAGAAGAATTGAAAATCCAGAATTAAATTTTCCTGAGTATGACCTCCTTTATAAGGTACCCAAGTGTAAAATTCTTTTTTTCTTAAATTTTTTAATGTTTTATTCATGTTAGAGAGAGAGAGAGAGAGAGAGAGAGAGAGAGAGGAGAGAGAGAGAGAGAGAGAGAGGAGAGAGAGAGAGACAGCACAAGCAGGGGAGGGGCAGAGAGAGAGAGGGAGACATAGAATCCAAAGCAGGCTCCAGGCTCTGAGATGTCAGCACAGAGCCTGACATGAGGCTCAAATCCACAAACCATGAGATCCTGACCTGAGCCAAAGTCAGACACTTAACTGTCTGAGCCACCCAGGTGCCCCCAAGGTTTAAAATTCTAACTCTCCTTATATATTCAAGAGATTCAAAATTTATACTAAATAACAGTGCACATAGAATTATTTGAATACATCAATTGTAAGAGACTAACATATTTTGCTACAAATGACTTTTTTACAAATACAAATGTAAATCCACATTCAGATATTTGTTTCTAGTAAACAAAATAATGCCACTATGTGCTAGACACAATTCTAAGTATTTCACAGATAAGTCTCCATTATGACCTTATGAAGTTGATTCTAATGTTATTTCCATCTTAGACAGGAGGAAACCAAGGCAGAGGGGTTAAGCAAAAGCCAAGGTCACACAATAGGGAATGTCAGATTCAAGATACCCAGAGTGTAGCTACCATGCCAAAATCTTCTGCTGTTGATCAAATTTATTCTCTCCTTCCTTTCTAAACACAGCTCTGAATATAAAATTATTGATAAATGGTAGGCCATAGTAAGAAAAACAATGAATTGATGTAATTTTAAAATATGAAAAGCCCCAGAGAATTCCAATATGTAGCAGGAACAAAACATGTTAATTTTTACCAGTGGAACAGCTGTGGATTTATGGATTGTTTGTTGTTGTTGTTGTTGTTGTTGTCGAATAGGAAATGAGGCTTTCAAAGTTTATTCATAGCGGAGAAGGCAAAGCCACTCTTTAAAAAATTGTTTTAACTAATAAACATCCTTCCTCCCACCCTTTCAGAGGTTAGTACTAAAGACAAAGGGGCTGGGTGGGGGAGTAGAGAATAGGAAAGAGAGGAAGAAAAAAGAGAAAGAAGGGGGAGGGGAGGGCCATGCTATAGAAAAGCCATCTGGGGATACTCAGTAGGACTCATAGACCCCTTGTGTTACCTAACATCTAAGCACAGATGGGAACGCATAAATTCGACAACTGTTTGCCGGAGTGCAGGGGAAGTCCATAATTAATAACAGTAACTCTCACCTGAAACCAAAAAGGCTGCCATGTATGCTCCATAAAAATACACAGTAGGAAAAGGAGAGTAGGCAGAAACTGCTGAGCACAGAGTAAGGTCTGTTGTAATCTCATTCACTGCGGTGTGACAGCATCAATTTCCTGGTTTGGATAACGTGCCATTATGTTACATAAGACGTTAAAACTGGGAGAAGTTGGCTTTTGAGTATATGGGAGTTCTCTGTACTATTTTTGCAACTTCTTCTGACATGAGAAGTATTCAAAATTAAAAATTAAAAAATATGGCTGACTGAAAGCATCATGTGTTTTTCGTTTTTTTGTTTTTTTTTTTTTTTTAAGTGTATTTATTTGTTTAGAGAGAATGAGAGAGCATTAGCAGGGGAAGGACAGAGAGAGGGAGAGAGAATCCCAAGCAGGCTCTATGCTGTCAGCGCAGAGCCCAACTCAGGGCTAGATCCCACGAACCGTGAGATCATGACCTGAGCTGAAATCAAGAGTTGGAAGCTTAACCGACGGAGCCACCCAGGCACCCAGAAAGCACCATGTTTTGTCTTCCAATGACGGTTTATGGCACAGGAGAGGTCACTTGTTATTTTTCTCTCATATTTAACAAAGTGTCTGGAGGCTCTCCTGTGAGGGGCTAACATGAATCTGTGCGGGTGGTGGCGTTAACAAGGAACTCAATGGAAAGGAACAGCTACACTGTAATCATTCTATTGTAAGAATTACCTGTGTTACTCAAACTCTTCACAGTATGTCTGAAAATTCTGCAGGTTTCATGGCCTGAAATATACCCAGAATCCAATCACCTCTGCCCACTTTTACTGCTACCACATTGATCTGAGCCACCATCATCTCTTGCCAGACCCACTACAAACAGCTGCTGCCCGTCTCCCTTCTTCTACCCAGGTCTCCTGTCCTTAACGTGGCAACCAAAGTGATCCTCCAAATAAGGCCAAGTAACAGCTCTGCTCAAAAGCTTCTAATGTCATCCCATCTAATTTTAAATGAAAGCCAAAATCCATACAGTGGTGCCCAGGCCCCAAAGAGAACTTGACTCCTTTCACCTCCAGACCTCACCTCACGTCACTCACTGCTGTGGTCAAACTGCCTTCCAGCAAATCCTGTAGCAAGCCAGGCATATGTCCAGTTCAGCAGCCCCACATTTGCAGTTCTCAGTCTGGAAAGCACCCCCCAGGTAAGTGCTTTGCTCCCCTCCTCATCTCCCTTCAGGCACTCAAAAGTAACCTTCTAATGAGCCCTTCCCAACCACTCTACCCACCTTTGGAATGATAAGCCCACGTGGGCCACATCCCAGCACTTCCTAACCCCTGCACCCCTTTCCAGACTTTTCTGCATAGCACTTATCACACTATATAACCTTTTACTTCTTTGTTTACCTTTTTCTCTCCTTCGCATCACACTTGAATACAAAACCCCAAAATGACAATATTTGTCTGCTGTGTTTGCTGTTTTGGTCCTAGTACTTAGTATGTACTTCATAAATTCTGATCAATTAATGAGTACTGGAAATGACCAAAAATGGGAACAGCTGCTTTACTTACGGAGAAGACTGATTAGGGGCCTACACCTAGCACTGGCTAATGGGCATACGGGAGGTCAGGAAACATTTTTGATTACTATAGTAGAAATTGTTCATATTTTTAATTATCAATCAACTGTTTTAGAGCAAACATTATATATAAAGGATGCAAACTGGTATAAAATAAAATATCCACCAGTAACCAAAACAATTTAGGTGAGGAAAAAGACATAAAAAGTGAAGAATCAAATTCAAAATAAGATGGCTCATTACTATACACTATTTCCAAATGATGGATACAAATAATAGCTACTAACGGCTAAAATGGAGTCCCTTTTTATTCAAAATATAGTCTTAGGATGAGGATCACTGAGTCACCTGAGAGTTCATTGGAAATGCAGAGTCCCAGGTCCCACCCCAGACCCACTGAATCACAATCCACAGTTTTTAATACCACCTCTCAGGCACACTGAACACACATGAACGTTTTCAAAGCAGTGGTCTAAAGAACCTTCATGAAGAACATAGTAAACATTTCAGCGAGGAGAAAGATCAGAGTCCGAGTAAGCGGGGAAACCCAAAGTATACTGCAAGGTAAAGAAACATGTTCCTGACACTAAAGTATAGATAAGGGAAACATTTGGTTACAAAGACGAGATAGTTCCAGTTATTTATGGAGCACCTCAAATTCTAGACTAAAGATTTTGTACATAATTCTGGAGCAGAGGGACATTACTGAAGTTTTCTGAAGCTAGGGATTATGAGATAAAAGTTGTATTCTAGGGGTGCCTGACTGACTCAGTCAGTACAGCATGCGACTCTTTTCTTTTTTAAGGTTATTTATTTATTTATGGGGGGGGGCAGAGAGAAAGGGAGACAGAGATTCTTGATGCTGTCAGCACTGAGCCGACATGGAGCTTGATCCCAACCTGAGCCGATATCAAGAGTCAGACGCTTAACCAACTGAGCCACCCAGGCACCCTGAGTGTGGGACTCCTGATATCAGGGTTGTGAGCTTGAGCCCCACATTGGGTGTAGAGATTACTTACATAAAACTTTAAAAAAAAGAAGTTATTGGGGCACCTGGGTGGCTCAGGCTCAGGTCATGATCTGGAGGATCGTGAGTTCAAGCCCCACATTGGGTTAACTGCTGTCAGCACAGAGCCCCCTTCGGATCCTCTGTGCCCTTCTCTCTGCCCCTACGCCACCTGCGCTCTCTCAAAAACAAACATTAAAAAAAAAAGTTTGATTCTAGAAATTCATGTTAGCAGTATTAAGACAGAGGAAATCATCATGTGTCCACTGTATGAACCTCCTGTGAGACAGGTAAAGATGAATGAGACACGCTCACCCTTTGTGAGGAGACAGCACTTTGGGAGCAAGTGGCAGAGGTGCCGTTAGACTTGGCCAGGGGTAAACAGGACATGGGGGTAGGGAGAGAGGGGTTAGCAAGCTCTCACAGAGGAAGCAGGTCATGGCCTGAAGCCTGAAACACGAGGAGGATTTCAAGTGGCCAAAATGGGGAGGAGGGCACTTCACACTCTGGGCACAATGGGAGCACTTTGAGGGCACGTATGTTCACAGCACACAGAAGCAACGCCCAGCAGAGTGCAGCACTGGGAGAAAGACGAGAACAGGAGAGCAGAGGAGGAGGATGCTTACAAACGCTGTTACAGAACAGAGTGTGCAGTGAGGGTTTATACGCAGTGAGGACAGACTGAAGGATACTGTTTGGGTTAATCAGTCATGAGAGAGGATGAAGGCTGACTGAAATCAGCCCATTAAGCAAGGTCCTAGAAGCACTTCTCTTCGTCCTCCATTAAACCCATCTTTGCCCCAACTTCTGTTCTGTTAGTATAAGCCTTGTGAAAATCCAAATGTGTTTTTATTCATGCCTATTGTAATAAAAGCTAAACATATTAAATAAATATTTGTTTTGAGAGAGAGAACAATAAACTTCATCTCTACTCAATGTTCTACAGTGGGACAAATTCTGGATTTTGAGTGAATCAACCACAAATGAGTTCATTTATGTCTTGGTACACCACACCGTGAGAGCTACGTTAAGTATTGGCCATGGTTACCACCAGACATCAGAAAATTTCAGCAAATCCCAGTTGTGAACCCTCAGGCAAGCTGTTTAACCTCCGTGAGTTTCCTGGGCTCCATTTGTTAATGCAAGGTGTGGCAGGATACAGGAATACACCCCCTACCCCCAAACCTCACAGGACTGCATCAAGAGTCAAATTCCAATTGACAGAAGGGAAATAAAAGTATCCATAAACTCTCAAGCACTTGACAGATATGTGCCATTATGAATCTTCTACCTGTTTTTCCCTAATGCAGAGTATGAAAATATTATCTTAATCTGTCACTTGCAATGTATTCAGAAAGAAACTTCCCAGGGCATTCTAGCATTTTGGTACAAATCTGTATCTTACATCAATGCCTTCCAGGGTGCTGATTTTAATATCCGATTCTTGAAGTACTGGCCTCCAGAATATAAGGAAGCATATGTTCAATACAATGCTGCACACAGGATAAAAACCTGTACCTACTTTACTTGATACAAAATGTCTGGTCAGTGACATGTTAAGGAAACATGGTTACAGAAGAGGAAAGTGCTACAAACTCGAAGAAAGAAAACAAACAATCCGGGAGCAAACAGAAGAAAATAAAGGAAAAAACTATAATTAAGCAAAGTTGCAAGTAAAACAAAGAAAGCAAGACACTAAAGGACCAATTCCCTAAAAGAAGAAAATAAAGAACTTTTTTTAATTTCAAAATTATGCTACAAATTTAGACTAATTTGTTACCTTATAAACTACTTCTTACCATAAGGATTTCATCAGTATTATATCTAATTACTAAGTTTTTTCTCGAAATGAAAGCCTCAGCTACTTTTATGTCTGCTAATCAAAAAATTCAGCTGTCGCCCCCCCCCCAAAAGCCAAATATTTATAATGCAAACTCCATTCAAGTGGCATCCAAAGAGGCTCCTTCTCCCATCATGGTCCCAGGAAAACTACTATAATTCATTTGTCTCAGTGGTATACTGTGAGATGTTGGCATATAGATTTTACCAACAAATATTAATTTTGTATCTACATAAATCTAGTTTTTGACACTCTGGAATTTAAATGACATAAGAGTGGATAAATATAAATCAATAAATACTACAGCTGACATTTATTAAGTATCCAAGGGCTTTAGATGCCTTATCCCTAATCTTCAAAGGGATGTTGCCTCACTTTTTTAAATAAGGGAATTAAAAGTCAGAGAAGCCAAATGTAAAATGTGGCACAGGGATTAAAACTTGAGGTTGGAAGCCTATGCTCTTATCCCTTCAACTGTGTTGTTTTCACACATGTATATAAATTAAATATCTAAATTAAACCTACTGTCAGAAAATATCTATGTTATGGGGTGGTTGCATTAAGAAGGACCCTTGGAAATCACCTATTTGGAAAGGATGGAGTTAAGGAGAGATACAATCTATTTTTTCATATTCTATAAAGTAATACTTTTTTATTGTAAAGGGGTTGAATAATACAGAAGCAAACAGAGAAAAAAATTAAATTTCTTTTGCTGATGTCTACAATCTCATTCCCCTTTCTAGTTGGTATATATCCTTCCAGATCATTTTCTATGAATTTACAATGAGATTATTCTATGTTGTGATTTGCTTTTTCATTTAACAATAAATCACAGAAAACAATTCCATATGACTTTCTTTTTAAGGGCTGCAGAATATTTCACACACATAAATAGATAAGGAAGTATCTATTTTGAAACTGTGATTTCCAACATTTGAATATTAAAGCGATACTGCAAAGAATATTTATCTGGATGGGAGATATATTTAAAGAATGAAAAGTGACCAATTCAAAAATGACAAAGGACTTGAACTGGGATTTCTCCAAAGAAGATATACAAATGGCCAATAAACACATGAAAAGATGTTCAACATCATTCCATTTCTGTATAATCACCACCTGGATCCACAGAACACTGCTAGCACTCCAGAATCCTCTCTCCTACCCATCCCAGTCACCTATCCCCTTCCTCCCGCCCAAAGTTAACTGCTATTCTGAATTCTAACACCACAGAACCATCTTAAACTCTGTGATTCTGAACTCTCTCCTCATCTGTGTGGAATTATACGGCGTATGTATGCATGTACGTATAGCACACTTCTCTCACTCAACACTTATTTTTGTGAGATTCACCCATATTGTGGCAGACAGCCAGAACTCATTTCATTTTCATCGGTGTAGAAGAATCCGTTCAACGAATGTGCCTTTATTTATCCATCCCATTATGAATATGCCTCTGGTTTTTCAAGTTTTTTGACAATTAGGACTAAGGTTGCTATAAACATTCTATATTGACCTAAGAGTGAAGCTGCTGGACCCCAGGGTATGTGTCAACTTCAGT
The DNA here is from genome assembly GCF_023721935.1 of Panthera uncia. Lineage (NCBI taxonomy): Eukaryota > Metazoa > Chordata > Mammalia > Carnivora > Felidae > Panthera > Panthera uncia. The sequence goes on along the minus strand of NC_064808.1, from coordinate 86,086,525 downwards.
ATGTAATACCAAACAATGATTGTCCCACATTATCTCCCATCAGCAGTGTGAGAGAATTCCTACTGATGTATATCCTTGCCAACCTTTGGCATTATTATTCTTAAATTTTAACCTCTGGTGGGTATGTATTAAAGAGTCAATGAGATTTCAGTTTGCATTTCCCTAAAGACTGATGACGTTTCCCATCTTGTCATACGCTTATGAGCATTTTGGATATTTGTTGTAAAGTACCTATTCAAGTTTTCACTTAATTAAACAAATCATTTTATCGGTCCCTTTCTTACTGATTCTTTACACACTTTAGTTATGTGACCTTTGTCAAATATCTTTCTCATTTTGTGATTTGCTTTCTTCATTATCTTAATAGCATTTAAGATCAAGTTCTGATCTTTAATTCAATTTAATTATTAAGCTTTTCAGTTAAGATTACTGCTTATGTTTATCCCGAGATCATGAAAATAGGTCATGAAGATACTCTACTGTATTATCTTCTAAGAGTTTTATTGTTTTGCCTTTCACATACAGATCTGTAATTCTCCCAGAAATGATTCTGTATACAGGGTTAAATAAGAATTTTATACACTCATACACACACACACACCCCTGAAGGTGACCTAGCACCATTTATTGAAATAACTGTCCTTTTGACATTGCTCTGCAAAAAAGTATCTATATATTCACAGGTTTGTTTCTGGACTCTATTCTGCTCCACTAATCTATTTGTCTGTCTACCCTTGAATTAATATCAGTACCTTAAGTGAAGTTTTAACAATAAATCTTGATATTTAAAATAGTAAGTTTCCCCACTTTATTGTTCTTCAAAATTGTCTTGGGATTTAGGTCTCTGCATTTCCATAATTATTTTAGAATCAGTTTAGAACCAGTTGTCAATTTCCACAAAAATTCTAACTCAAAACTTGGGGCATTTATCAGTAACTCTGCCCTACTGGGCTCTGAGCTCCAATTTTTGTTCTCCTAGGACTACTGTGCCTTTCTCTACTCTATCAGTAGATACCCTAGGGGAATAAAGTCTCCATATACTGAAGTCTGTCTTCAGGATGTCCTTTTTCTGCTTAACCTCAGCTCAGTAATTGTTTACTGCCTTATTAACTCTCCAATGCTTCAAAGAGATATTTTTTTTTATTCCTGTCCAAATCTTCTGTGTTCAGAGCAAAGGCTTTATCTAAATTCCCTTGTCCTTCGAGTTAAGAAGAAAATAAGCATTGCCCTGCTTTTCTCTTACCCTCTCTCCCTACTTTCCTTTCTCTCCCCTCTTCCTCCCCTAACCCTTTTTCTTTCTTTCTAGACAAAAAGGTGGATAATGGAAGAAATGAGGAATCCCACTATGGAAATTACAAAAAAGACAAAATGTTGATCCAAGAAATAAAATAAGGGGCACCTTGGTGGCTCAGTCAGTTAAGCGTCCGACTTCAGCTCAGGTCATGATCTCAGGGTTTGTGAGTTTGAGCCCCACGTTGGGCTATGTGCTGACAGCTCAGAGCCTGGAGCCTGCTTCGGATTCTGTGCCTCCCTCTCTCTGCCCCTCCCCTGTTCGCACTCTATCTTTCTCAAAAATAAATAAACCTTAAAAAATGTTTTTTAAAAAAGAAATAAAATAAGAATTGAAGAATTTATCAGGTGGGCTTAAGAGAAGCCTACACAGAAGAATAACTGAACTTTAAGAGAGGTCAATAAAAGTAAACTGGAAAGAGAGGGTGTGTAAGACAGTATCAAAGAGTGTAACCAATCTGTAAAGGAAAAGAGGAAGAGCAACGATTGCACAGAAGAAATACTGTAAAGATAATAGCTGAGAAAACTAAAACTTGAAGAAAGATATCAATAAATAAATCCAACTGTTCCATAAGCTACAAGCAGGATAAACACACACAAAAAACTACGTATGCTTTCCCTTCTTCTTCCCCCCACCTCAACCTCACCTTCTCCCATCAAACTGTAACTGTGATGATTCAACTGCTAATTTCTTATGGACAAGCTTCTATCTTTCTTCCTCTTTTCTTTCCTCTTCTTTTCTACTTCCCTCTCCCACCTACTCCCTCCCCCACCACACCTTCTTTTTCTTAAGGCAACACGGATACTTGTTTTCTTGATCAGGACATGGTGACTCAATGATTTTATTTTTACGTACACAAATAATTGAACATATTGAGAACATTAAGAAGAACTCCGAAGGGAAAAATTTTCCTATTGCCCTTGTTGTGTAATAATATAGGGAGCTTTAAATTTCAGCCTCAAACTATAGCTGCATCTTTCAGATTTGGCATCTAACAGTAACAGATGGCAATGTTAAAAATAAATAGAACATTCAAGTTGTTTATACTGTAGGCAAAGACAGTTTTAAAGTGTGAAACAAGCCTGAGGCTAACAGAATTCACATCATCCTTTTCGAAATATATTAAGAATCCACATTTCCTTATGCCAATCCTGCAATGCTGCTCACAGAAGATAAAATACTAGCTTTTAAAGGTGTGCTGGCATTATAAGTCATCACTCATTTAGAATTAACATTGTCCTACAGGTCTATTAATAGACACTTGTCTTCCAGAAGTATCAATACCTGATTAACTTTCTCAAGTTTTAAAGCTTCTGGAGCTTATCGCTATTAGAAATGTCACTTTCTCGTTCAAAACATGAGAAAGTATTCAATTGACAAAATTGAATACCAATATTAAGCTAATTTTTAAAACTAAGTTTGCAGGATATCTCTGAGGCAAAATATCAAAGATGATATTTAATACCTAATAAGTTAAGTGTATACAGAAGAAATGCATATAAAAATAATGCATAAGAGACAACAATAAATTTTTGATGTTGAATTTAATAACTTCAAAATAATGATACAAAAAACCATGGTCATCTTAACAGATCGATAAAAAGTACTTGACAAAGCCAACATCCTTTCATGATAAAATCATTGAAGAAATTAAGAACTGAAGGGTGCTTCCCCAATCTGATAAAGGACATCTATGAAAACCCAACAACTAACATCTTACTTAATGGTTAGTTAAGAAATGGATGTTTTCTCCTAAGGTCAGAAATAAGACAAGGATGGCCATAGTCTTGCCAGGGAAATTGGACAAGAAGAATAAATAAAAAGCATCCAGATTGCAAAGGAAGAAGTAAAAATATATTCACAGATGATTTGATCTTGTATATAGAATATCCAAAGGAATCCACTAAAAAAAAAACTATTAGAATAAACATTTCAACAAGATTTCATGATTCATGATTAATATACAAAATTAATTGTATTTCTATGCATTTGCAATGAAAAAGAAAATGAAGTCAAGAAAGTAATTCCATTTACAATAGCATCAAAAATAATAAAAATAAATTTAACAAAAAAATGCAAACATACACTCTGAATACTACAAGACATTGAACAAAATTAAACAAGCTCTAAATAAATGGAAAAACATCCCATGTTCATGAACTGAAAGACTTAATAAATACTGGTAAGAGGATAATACTTCCCAAATTGATATACAGATTTAATATAATCCCTATCAAAATCCAGCTGACTTCTTTGCAGAAACTGACAAGCTGATTCTAAAATTCATACGGAATTGCAAGGAACCCAGAAGAGCCAAGTCAATCCTGAGAAAGAATAAAGTATTAAGAGCAAAATTTGCCACAAAACAAACACATGCTGACAGCATGGAGCCTGCTTGGGATTCTCTCTCTCCCTCTCTCTCTGCCCCTACCCTGCTCATGCTCTCTATCTCTCCAACTTAAAAAAAAAACAAAGAACAGACATATAGATCAGTGGAACAGAACTGAAAGTATAAAAATAAACTTATATGTCCAAGGTCAATTTTCTGCAAGGGAGTCAAGACAATTCAATGGGGAAGGAATAATCTTTTTTTCAAAAAATAGTGCTGAGACACCTAGATGTCCAATGGAGTTGAACCTTATACCAGACACAAAAATTAACTCAAAGTTTACTAAAATCTAAGACCTAAAACCATAAACTTCTTAGGAGAAGATATATGAGTAAATCTTGACCTTGGGTTAGGCAAAGTCTTCCTACATAAGACATCAAAAGCATAAGGAACAAAAAAAGATAAACTGAACTTCATCAAAATTAAAAAAAATTTATACTTCCATGGACAGAATAAAGACAAGCAAAGACAACCCACACAATGTGAGAAAACATATGCAAATCATATTGTCTGATAAAGCACTTGTATCTAGAATATACATAGAATACTTAAAGAATATATAAAGAATGTATATAAAGAATACTTGCCAATTAAAAAATGGGAAAAGGATATGAATAGACATTTCTCCAAAAACATGCAAATGGCTAATAAGCACATAAAAAGATACTCAACATGATTAGTCATCAGGAAAATGAAATCAAACTCCCAAAGATACACCACTTTGTAACTACTAGGATGGCAATAATCAAAAACACACTAACAAGGATATGGAACAACTGAAACTCTCATACACACTGCCAGGGCGTATTGTAAAAACTACTTTGTAAAGCAGTCTGGCAGTTCTTCAAAGGTTAAACATAGAGCTACCATATGACCCAGCGGTTTTACTCCTAGATATATACTTGAGAGATGAAAATATATATATCCACACAAAAACTTATACACCGATGTTCATAACTGCATTATACATAATAGTCAAAAATGGAAACAACTCAAAATGAGTGGATAAAATATGGCCTCTCCATACAATGGAATATTACTTTAGCCATAAAAAAGAATGAGATTCTGATACATGGATGAACCCTGAAAACACTGTGCTAAGTCAAAGAAGCTAATTACGAAAGACCACTATTGTATGATCATGAAAGGTCTGGAATAGGGAAATCTGTAGAGACAGAAAGTAGACTAATAGCTGCTTAGGGCTGGAGAAGAGGGATGGGGTTGAGGCACCTCTCTGCTAAAGGGTATGGGATTTTCTTTTAAGTTAATGACGCCATGTTTAAAAAAAAGAAAAAAAAAACCCTACAGTCATCACAACCACAAATTAAATCTACTGAGCAAGTACCCACTGAGAAAGTTTTTTAGTAATTTTACCCAAAGAAGGGGAATTTAACAGAGGATAAAATGTCTTGAAAAGAGACTGAGAGGAGAAAGCAGGAAAAGACCTCTCTGACCTCAGCCATAGTAATCTCTTACTTGACACATCCCCAAAGGCAAGGGAATTAAAAGCAAAAATGAACTACTGGGACCATATGAAGATAAAAAGCTTCTGCACAGCAAAGGAAACAACCAACAAAACTAAAAGGCAACCAACGAAATGGGAAAAGATATTTGCAAATGACATATCGGACAAGGGGCTAGTATCCAAAATCTATAAAGAGCTCACCAAACTCCACACCCGAAAAACAAATAATCCAGTGAAGAAATGGGCAGAAAACATGAATAGACACTTCTCTAAAGAAGACATCCAGATGGCCAACAGGCACATGAAAAGATGCTCAACGTCGCTCCTCATCAGGAAAATACAAATCAAAACCACACTCAGATATCACCTCACGCCAGTCAGAGTGGCCAAAATGAACAAATCAGGAGACTACAGATGCTGGAGAGGATGTGGAGAAATGGGAACCCTCTTACACTGTTGGTGGGAATGCAAATTGGTGCAGCCACTCTGGAAAACAGTGTGGAGGTTCCTCAGAAGATTAAAAATAGACCTACCCTATGACCCAGCAATAGCACTGCTAGGAATTTACCCAAGGGATACAGGAGTACTGATGCATAGGGGCACTTGTACCCCAATGTTTATAGCAGCACTCTCAACGATAGCCAAATTATGGAAAGAGCCTAAATGTCCATCAACTGATGAATGGATAAAGAAATTGTGGTTTATATACACAATGGAGTACTACGTGGCAATGAGAAAGAATGAAATATGGCCCTTTGTAGCAACATGGATGAAACTGGAGAGTGTGATGCTAAGTGAAATAAGCCATACAGAGAAAGACAGATACCATATGGTTTCACTCTTATGTGGATCCTGAGAAACGTAACAGAAACCCATGGGGGAGGGGAAGGAAAAAAAAAAAAAAAGAGGTTAGAGTGGAAGAGAGCCAAAGCATAAGAGACTCTTAAAAACTGAGAACAAACTGAGGGTTGATGGGGGGTGGGAGGGAGTGGAGTGTGGGTGATGGGTATTGAGGAGGGCACCTTTTGGGATGAGCACTGGGGGTTGTATGGAAACCAAATGGACAATAAACTTCATATATTGAAAAAAAAAAAAAAAAAGAAAGAAAAGAGACTGAGAATCCTGTCTCAAGTAGAACTGTAGAGAACACTGTTTTGAAGTATTTTTCTCTACTAAACAGTAAAAGTAGTCTGCCTAAAAATTTAAAATTCCTATGAGAATTCTTAATCTTCTGTGAAGAAACAAGCTTCAAAAGCATATTACCTTTACCTGAATACTATAAGCAAATATGATTTGATGTATGCTTGGGGGGCAGAGGTGGGGAAATACTAAATAAGCTTTTCCCCCCTAATTTTTATATATAGGTCCTAACCCTAAAAGATACTTTAAGGAAAATATTACAAATAAATTCTGAGGCCCAGCAAATTTTTCTTTTTCTTTTACTGCGGGCAGAGTATGGAGAAGGGCAAAGAAAGGTGAAGGGAATATAATATAAGTAGGAGACGTAAATCTGATTACTTCCTCTTTCCTCCAAAATCTTTCAGTCTTTGTTTTTGTTTTCCTTTAAAAATTTTATATAACATTAAAAACTTCCAAGCTAAGTATTCTGTACAATCTACCTAGATTAAATCACCCCAATAAAAACAAGTTTCCATTTTGATTTTCACCCCCTGTAACACTGCTTTATTCATTAAATAATCCACATATTTATATAGCACTATAAATATACTATTAAGTAATGAGAAATGCTGTTTAAAATAGTTTTGATGTTCACAATCATTGATAAAATATACATTCCCTTCATTTATTAGTTTCCAGCTAATCACATCATTTGTGTGAGTTCTTTAAACCTGTTATTTTCATCATTGTGTTCATCAATAAACTATATCCCTACTATATAATTATAAAAACAAATAATGACAAAGATTAATGGAACAAATAGTTGTTTGAAATTATCTAAAATGTTGATGTATCTTTGTGAAATGATCAATAAAGAAATAAGAATATTTTAAAACTCAAAACCACCTAAAATTAAGAATGCATACATATCATGTCAATAAATGGCAACAACAGCAAAACAAGCTATGTGCTTGACTAAAAGAGAAAACCTGTTTCTTCAAGCAGTTGATAAAAATCATCACCCTGATGAAAAAGTGTACTCACCTGGTTTTGGCACTGAGTTGGTCACTGACTGGGGGACTTTCTGATTAATTAACTCCACGCAGTGTCCAGGAAAGAGACCCACCTAAGGAAGAAAAGCAGCAAAGAGAGGATTCTAAACCAGAGAGCAGACCAGTGTGTGAACAGTGCCAATTCAATTCCAGTAATATACTCCACAGTCCCTCCCAAAGGATTCTATTATTCCAAGACTCTAAATCACAGATGATACCAATGACACAAACAAATAATAAAACAATCTGTTGCTATGTGTGTACAGGGTTGTGTTTTATTCGTCCAAATATCTAAGTCTGCTTTTTTAGTTTTAGCTTTTAATTTACCAAACTTTTTTTTTTACACCATTCAAATATGCAGTCTGAAACCAAGCTAAGCAAGCAGTACCTATAATTTTTACCTCTTAATAACTTACTTTGCTGAAATTTCAACCTAGTTGTGTTGGTATCTCCACAGCCAAATTTTATATTTGTCTTCTCTATAATTAAAAAAAATCAACACTAAACCACATTCAAATTTTTTTGGAATTTTCTTCTCATTTCTCCCACAGGTTTCATGAAAAATGACAGGACTAAAATAAATTGGTGAAACAACACTCATTTCACATCCTGCTGTTGTGAAAGAGCTAGTAGTGTGTGAAAACGTGGGAAAGCAAAAGAGAAGAAAACAACCAAACTCAGCAGTAGTGACAGACTCTGGCTTTGACAAACACACCACTTTGACCTAATCGCAGAACTGCTCATGGTGTTAGATACAGAATCCTAAGAAGTTATATTAGGAAAATACTGAGATCACCCACAGACCACCCAGATCACACAGAGATACTGGATAGCCAATAGAATAAATACAGAGATAAATAGCTTGGAAACAAAAGTAAAAAGAAGATCTTTGCCAATATTTATAGATGTTTCCTTAGATAGGAATATAATCAGGCTACCATGCAACAGATGTTAAAGCTGAACATGAAAACTACATCACTTTTACATCCCTCTGTTGACAGACTCGGGAAGAATGGAATGGTCTTCCAAGAGTTATGACTCATCATGAAGTTCTGAGCTGTATGATTTCCATCTGTGTGGGATTATTTTCACATATGCATTTGCTGCATTCTTATTTTGATTTCTGGATCAATATTCCATGGTAGTTCTTAAGAGTATGAAGATGTAACCGGTTATCATGAGTTGAAAAGGGGTTTTTAACAAGTTATCAGTTTGTTTAAAAGCTCTCTGATTTGGGGATTCTTAAAGTCCCTATGCATTCCCTTCCAAAACGATGCTTTGTTTGTTTTACTGGTGAAATTTCATAGAACATTTTATTCAACTTCCTATTTAGCCAAACAAGTAGAAATTCTTCCAAGATCGATTAGAACCAGATAAGACTCACCTTGAAAAACCCTTCTCATTCTTTCTTACACAAACCCATTATGAGAGGTTAACAGTGCAGCCTCAAAGGTAAGAGTGCTTGGGTTCAATTCTAGGTCTGCTTATAAGATCAGGTTCGCAACCTAGCCTCTGTTTCAGTTTCTTCATCTAAACAATGTAATAGTACCTAGCTCCTAAGTGTTGTTATGAGAACTAAATGGATCAGCATAAGCAAAATACATATAGTTAGCACCCATTAAATGTCAGTATCCAATAGTCGGTTACCAGAAGACCTTGAAGGCTCCAGCTCCTCCATTAAATGGATGACACATAATACTTACCACCTTCTGCACATACAGACTTAAGTTTGTTTCCTGCCTATGAAATATCATTCTTTCCATAAAATTAGAATTCATTTCAACTTATAAACATTTTCTGCAATTTTCTAGAGAGAAAAGACCAGGATCTAAATAAACTTGGCCCACCTACTTACTAGGCTCTGTGATCTGGAGCAAATTAGTTAACATCTGTTTCAGTTTCTTAATTTGTGAAAATGGGGATAACAGGAATGCCTGGGTGACTCAATCTGTTGAGTGTCCAACTTCAGCTTGGGTCATAATCTCAGGGTCGTGAGATTGAGCCCCGCAGCAGGTTCCACACTAAGTGTGCAGACTGCTTAAGATTCTCTCTCTCTCTCTCTCTCTCTCTCTCTCTCTCTCTCTCTCTGTCCCACCCTCTCCCCTGCTCACACATGCTCTCTCTGCAACATAAAAAAATTTTTTTTAATAAAAAACAGGATAATATTAGCTACCACAATAATTTGTATGAAAGCACCTAGCCGAGTTTCTAAACATGAATATCTTTCAGCAAATAAAAACTAGTTTTTTGTCACTTCCTAACAAAAACTGAACAAAGTTTAATGAACTTCTTTGGGGAACTATATAATATATATCAGTTACATTCGTACCTTTTAAATTTGTCTCCATGCATTAGCTTTAAATATATGAGTGAGCATGCTACTGTGTGCTATGTAAAGGTCCATGGTATGTTCCTTTACTGCCTATCTCCAATCCCTGCTCACTTGTCTCCCTTTAATATAAAGTATATTACCATCAGCTAAATTATATATTCAGTGCCCACACTCCTTGCATGCAGGTGTAGCCACAGCACGTGTAAATACAGCTCTATTACTACTATTCTGTTTCCTTCCTCCTATTTTGAATCCAGGTATCAAGATTGGATCTGTAGTGGCCATCATTTGACCTTAAAAGAAAAGCCAAGAGAATCTTAGAGATTTCTGCTTAGCATCAGTTAGCTGCTAACTCAACAGCCATCAGTCACTTTTTCTGTTCACTTTTTTGTTTCTTGAAACCAAAAGCATTCCTAGTTAATACGTCTTTTAATTAGAAGAGTTGACTCTATAAATTTGTGAAAGGCAAATAGATTCTATTTTCCTATTATAAAATTTCCATCATAAAAAATGAAGTTGTGTTCTATTGAAAATATACACAATAACGTAACCTTAAGAAAGAACGTAAGTAAAACTAAAAATATACTTAATGAACATTTACTTTTCTGATTCATACTGAAACTAATATTTTACCAAATATCAACAATTCTGGAAAACTCAAAATGTCAAATGTTAAAAGTGACTGGAACTCTGATAATATGATTTATGTATGAACTATGTCATCCTGTGTCATAGATTATTCTTTCTGCAGCAGTGACAATTTCTAAAGCTCTAATTTATAGGACTGAGATGGGTGAGGAAAATTGGGTATATTGGGAGGGGCCAAGATGAGTTTCAACTCCAGTAATAAGAAGGAAGAGAGAGAAAAGACCAGTCTATCTAGAGATAGTCCCCCCACCTTATCCACAGTTTTGCTTTGTTTCAGTTACCCGCAGTAAACCATGGTCTGGAAGCAGATGATTCTCCTTCTCACGACGTCACAATGCCTACATAATTCACGTCACTTCATCTCATCACATAGGCATTTATCATCTCACATCATCACAAGGAGAAGGAGTACAGTACAATAAGGTATTTGGAGAGCGAGACAGACCACATTCGCATAACTTTTAGTATATTTTTAGAACTGTTTTATTTTATTATTTTTGTCAATCTCTTACTGTGCCTAATTTACAAATTAAACTTTGCCATAGATACATATATATGTATAGCAAAAACCTAGTATTTACAGGGTTCAGTACTATCCATAGTTTCAGGCATTCTCTGGGGGAAAAGGGAGGACTACTGTATATCCCAAAGTGTGCTGATAAAGCTAAACAACTGGCTCTCCAAGAGGAAGGGTCTTGATTTATAGTGTTTGCCAGAGTCAGTGGCTGGTGTCAAGACCCGGCGGGTGTCAAGCTACCAAAAAGACACAACCAAACGCAATTGCAAAGAGATGCACAGTAGCCTGTTAGGTCGTATTTATACCACACAGAACACTAGGCAGAAATACCCTCAAGAGCATAGGTAACAGTAAAATATAGTGAAATAATTATAAATAAAGTTTTAAGTATTTATTACCTTTGTTTTTAATACAATTCATTTAACTAAAAATTCATAGGCTTTAATTTTTAAAAGCAGCTGTGTTTCACAGTTGTACCACCAAATTCCTAAAAATTTCACAACTTGCTCTGGCTCACCACTAATCTATACCTACACACTGGGTCCTGTGCCTGTCATAACCCTAATAGCTCCTGGGAATAGGTTTCAGGCAGCTTGACCAATACATGGCTTCCTCTCCAACTGCAAGTGAATAAGGAAAGACCTAAATGCAACAGACTGCAATCTGAATCTTCTGACCTTCTTCTACATTGAGGATGGGCTCACACAGTAAAGGAAATAGGTTTGTTGACAAAAGTCAATGTACTGAAAAAATATTCTGGTACAACTTAGAGGGAATGTTGGATAAGAAACTACTGTCTTAAAATAAGGCTGGAGCTTTGGTAACAGTGAGAATAGAATGAAATCACTGCTTACCAATGGAGCCTAATCCTAACTATAGTCTCTCTGAGGCAACTAATCAAAATCTAACAGGAATTTCAACACAACAATGTGCTTATCACTGATTTTTTTAAAAAAAATCCTATTCTAATGGTTGATTTATGTAATTAATGGCTAGTGAAAGTTTAGGACTTAGCATAACAAAATATTTTTTTGTATTAAGCATAGTGAATGAAGTCATGCTCTTACTTCCAGAGATATACCACAGATTTTTCATCAATGTAACTATGTGGCCTCAGAGAGTTTCTAATTTTTCATTTTCAGACTACAACTTCCTATCTTCCCAGGTCTCTAGTGTTCATATATTCCATGACAAGAGAAGTTCAAATTCAGAGATACTGCACCCCTTTCCTCCCTATATTTCCCCACTAGGGTACCATCTCCCCTTCCAATCATTTGTTTTTACTACTCAGTATGAATCTGTGATTGATCATTTGAACTTTAAAATATATCAGTATTTGGGGCGCCTGGGTGGCTCAGTCGGTTGAGCGTCTGACTTCGGCTCAGGTCATGGTCTCACAGCTCTGTGAGTTCGAGCCCCACATTGGGCTCTATGCTGACGGCTCGGAGCCTGGAGCCTGCTTTGGATTCTGTGCCTCCCTCTCTCTCTGACCCTTCCCCGCTCACACTCTGTCTCTCTCTCTCAAAAATAAATAAAATCATTTAAAAAATTTATTTAAAAATTTAATAAATAAAAAGTATACCTTTATTTCTTTTATATGTGAAAAATACTGACTTCTTTGAAATTGTTTGTAGGTATTGTTTGTATACTTCATTTCAGAAATCACATGGAAGGATTTTAGAGAATATTTATTATAATGAGGGGGTGTAAGTTTGAGGAGTTTAAGAACTACTGCTCTAAACCATTTTGTTAATAATTTCCATGAAATTGAACGCTTAGATATCATTTGGTAGGACATATTCTGATGCTATAAATTATCAAAAGGCTATGAAGAAACAAATTTATGGTATCAATGGCAGTTGCACTAATAAGAAAAATAAAAATAGGAACAATACAGAAGATAATTTAAGAAAATTTACATATTTTTATGATCCAAGGGGGAAAAATGCAAAATTGGAACTCACCAAGCTTGTGAACTGGTCCTGGCTATACCATTATGTACTGTCTTGGTGAATCAGAATCTGCACAATTTATCTAAATCTTTTGTCTCTAGATTTCTGTAATTTTTAAATGACAGGTTAGGACGAGACGACCCACTATCATTTTTTCTACAAGGAGACAAGTAGAAGCCACTACCAGTTCGTTAAATTACTATTGTGATCTATTCGTTGCCCAGAATACCTAGGATTTGATCTAAGCTCGGATAAGAAACAGCAGAATAACAATGGGCAAGTTGTTTAAACCCACATGCTTTAGTTCTGTCATCAGCAAGAGATGATAATAGTACCTTCTTCACAGAGTTATAAGAACTAGAGATTGATGGAAAGCACTTAGCACAGCACATTTAAGAAGCACTTCATTTGTAGTATAATATATTCCCTCTTTACTTGAAATTATTTAACATTACCTATGAAAATTTATAGTATATGATTTCCTGAAACTTAACTAGAGAGGAAATGTTGTGCCTCATTTAATAGTGAGTAATGAAAAGGCGTAGCTTTGGATGCCATATATAAATAATATGATCTTTTTGTAAAGGAACAGGTAAACTTCGCCCCTCTGTTAAACTAGTATGGGGGACAATGTTCCCAAATATCTTCCTTTAGAATAAAGAATACTTTTTTGAAAATAAGTTACCTAGAACCATATTAAACTCCTGAGCTAAAGGACCTTTTTATTGTCCATGATTGGTTCTCTGATGTTTGTACACAAAAACACTAACATGACATTTGGGCTAACTATGAAAAATAAAACAGTTCATCCTTTACCACGTTGTAGAGAGCTAAGAGAACGCAAGCTGTATAAAATTCTGTCTATCTCTAAGTGGTATTCTATCCATTAGGTTAACTATGTCCCAAATGTGTTTTAAGGAAGATTTCCTGGGGGGTAAAGAGAGTATTTGCTAAACTGTGTTTAATTTCTTCTTTTATCTGTGCATAGGATAAACAACGGGAGGCCACTTGGTGATTCTCACATTTTGTGCTGAATAACTATCTGAATAACTTGGTAAAATTCAGATTCCTGTCCCCATTCCCCAAGATTCTAATTGGTAATACCTCACTTTAACATGTTTCTCAAGTCATTCTGATGCTAGCTACTCCCAGATAAAACTCTGAGAAACTGCCTAAACAAATACTTCTCAAAGATATTGACATTTTATATTTGTGTTATGTCTTTTACCTAAGAAAAAAGGCTCCCCAGATACCTCACCTCTTATTTCCAACAAAACTCCACAGCCAGGCACAAAAGCTGATGCCATTTAGTTTTTAAAATAAGGGAAAAAAAATAGTTGTGTTGGGTTTTTTGTTTTTGTTTTTTTTTTTTTTTTGCTTTTGTTTAAGTACATTCTATGATGAAACACTTCAGAAAACAAAGGTAAAAAATGATACACTTTAGGAAACAAAGTAAAAACAGATTTCAGAATTTCTATAGTTAATATAATTTCACACTTCCTACTCTGAGAAGTTTAAGAAAAGAAACAGAGTCACGGTATAATTTAAACACATGGGTGAACTAATCCTTCTGTTCCCACAGCTAAATTATGGTCTAAAACAATACATGGACCAGAACTTGGAAAAATGCTCAACTTTATCAACCACTGGCTGAGTAGCAGTTTACCTACTACCTACAGCACACAGTGAGCACTGTTTCTGGGCAACACCTGAACCAGAATCACATAGATAAAAATATGGTCTTATGCCTCATCCCACCATCACTGAAACAGAATTTTTGGGCTTCGGTCCTGGGACTTTATATTTTAACAAGTTCCCCCGGTGATTTTCAAGTACACTAAGGTTTGAAAATCAGTGGTGAAGGAAAAGTAGAAGCAATTACTGGTAATAGAAGAATGAAGATAGCAGCATAACACCCTTAAGTGTATTAATAAATCCTATAACTTGGACTTTATTTGCAAATTATGACAACAATTTAATACCACTATGCACCTATTAAAATGGCTAAAATCCAAAAAAACCTGAGAACCATCAAATGTTAGTGAGAATGCTGAGAACAGCATCACTTGCTGCTAGGAATGCAGAACGGGACAACCACTTTGAAAGACAGTTGGTGGCTTCTTACAGAGCTAAACACAGGCTTACCATATGATCCAGCAACTGCACTCCTTCATATTTACCCAAAGGAGCTGAGGTCTTATATCCACACAAAAACCTGCACATGGATGTTTATAGCAGCTTTATTAATAACTGCCAAAAACTGGAAACGGCCAAGATGTCCTGTAATAATTGAATGGAAAAATAAACTCTGGCACATCCACAACAATGAATATTACTGACAGAAAAGGAATTCTCGAACCACGGAAACACACAGAAGAACTTTAAAGGCACACTGCTAAGTGAGAGAAGCCAGTCTGACTACGTACTGTATGACTCCAACTATATGATATTTTGAAAAAGGCAAAACTGTGGAGACAGTAAATGATTAGTAGTTCTCAGGGGTTATGAGAAGAGAAGGACAAAAAGGTAGAGCACAAGGGTTAGGGCAGTGAAACTACTCTGTATGAAGCTGTAATGTTCATACATGTAATTAGGCATTCACTAAAACGCACAGAACTATACATCACAAAGAGTGAACCTTAGTGTAAACAATGGGCTACGGTTAATAATAATGTACGAAATTTGGTTCATTAATTGTAACAAAAAAGCAAGCCCCCAAATTATTTTAATCATTGTGGGGCAGGATGTGAAACTGACATTCTGTATTGTATATATCCAAATATTCTGTATCCATGTGATTCTGGCCCAGGATCTAATGATCCTCAGACAACTCTTTTAGAAACAGTACTTATTCTATGCTATCTGTAATCTTTGCAAATCAGCTGGTGGTCAGTAAAGATCAGCATTTTGCCAATGCTATACAATGAATTTGTAAAGCAAGATGTTAATAATAGGAGAAGCTGTGTATGTGTCTGTGTGGGGGCGGTGGAAGGGATTATATGAAACTCTATACTACCTGCTCAATTATTCTGTAAATCTGTACTAAAAATGAGGTCTAATTATTCTCTTAATACTAAAGTCACAACCCAGCAATGCACAGCATCAGTTCACAGCAATACACAGGAAAGGCTACCATACTGATGCCTGTACCTTGTCATGCCTTGAGAGCTGGCCAGAAAGGAGACAACAAACACACGTGACTGTAACAGAAGAAAAGCAGAATCCATGTAACAAGGCATGAACACTTCAACTTGAGCAGACATGCAAGTGGAGATGCATAGGGCCTGCATACTGACAGCACACTTCCAGAAAGCTTTCCAGCAGTGCTCAGAGCATGATACTACAGAGTTGGCATCCATCCTGGGAAGCAGTGGCCCACATCCTTGTTCCCCTTTACTCTCTCTTCTGGGAACAGTCATCTCTAAATGGCCTTGATCCCCAGGAAAACTACTAGAACCTACCTCACGGTCAAGCCCAGCCCCTACACATTATTAGTGCAGGCTTCCTGCCTTGGTGGCTCCTCCCCGCATGGTCCACTGACAAAGCCCAGCTTACAATGTCCATCTGTATGTCCAGGATCAGTCAAGTTAGCTAACTGAGGTGCTGGCCGTTTCAGTCTGATCTGTCTGCCCTGCTGGACATCCCGCCCTCAGAAGAAACACACAAGACTCTGCATTCCAAAGTCACCTTGTCCAGGAAAACTTCCTAGAACTCCCAGGGAATCTTGCTGGGCTCTGAACCTACCATGCATCTAAGAGACCCTGAGGGGAGCACTGAGGTCATACCAGACATGCTCCCTGGGGCATAAGGCCCCAGGGTGCCTGACTTAAACTAAGTTTAAGGGTGCCCCTTAAACTACCAAGGGCAGCTCCATTGTTGCCTTTTCTCACACTCAGGTGTAAGACTCTAATTAACAATTCCATGGAGTTAAAATATATACATGTAGAGCGCCTGGGTGGCCCAGTGGTTAAGCGTCCGACTCTTGGGTTTCGGCTCAGGTCATGATCTTACAGTTCATGAGTTCAAGCCCTGCATTGGGCTCTGCGCTGAAAGTGCAGGAGCCTGCTTGGGATTTCTCTCTCCCTCTCTCTCTGCCCCTCCCCAGCTTGCTCTCTTTCTCTCTCAAAATAAATTAAAAAATAAACAAACATAAAATACATACATGGGAAAACCAATGGGCTAAGCCATTATTCCGGTTCTTTCAAACTTAAAAATCAGCGATCTCATCTATAATTATCATATTCATGGAATAAATTCTAATTATCTTCCTCTCTCAACGAAATATTTGAGTAAGGAAGGGCATATGTTTGCCATTTGAAAATACCTAACAAGGGTAGAGAACATCACAAATAGCTTGAAGAGGAGTTTTTTCCTAGATACAATATATTAATCATCACATAAAAACAACACATGGTAACAGAAATGTTTCCACCAGTAAAACCTGTATGCTTTACAGTCCTTAGTTGGTTCATCTTTACAGCATTTTTTGCTGGCTGGGAAGGAAAGATGTTCTTTTTCATAGGGCTGAAAACTGAGGTGGATGAAGTTAATAATGAGACTTAAATGCAGAAATCCTACTTAGTGCTCCTCAGGCAATGGGATGGGGCAGACATGAATTTGAGACCCTACTCCATCGCTTACAATTAGGTATCTTGGCTGTTTATTAAGCCTCTCATATTGTTTCCCCTCCATAAAAGGAGTTAATAGCTTTGTGAAGATTAAAGAAAATATTGTGTATAAAGTGCCCAGCAATACTTTGCACATAACAGATGCTCAATACATGCCTCCCCATTCAACTTCCCCCTTCAATAAGCCATGAGGCATTCTTACAAATGGACGAGTGTTTAGGAACAGCAAAGAAGAGTGGATTGTGTGGATTATTTCCTTACAGTACTGGGCTCATTTTATAAATGAAGTTTTGACAGTGACATTTAAAAACCAGTCCTGGTTTTATAGGTGACCCCCCAAAATGCCCACAATCAACTCCCCTTTTCAAATGCATATCCTAACATGATCTAAACAGAAATGACTGCCCTTCCAAGGCTAATTAGGATGAAAAAAATTTTCAGTACTATATAAAAAACCTTTCACTATCATTTACAAATAAACCCTTTAAGTTTAAAAATCTGTTTTTATTTTAAATAATTTGTTTGGCAATAAGCTAATTTTAACAATTGTTAATTTATATACTAATTTTTAAATGAATAATCTGTTTAGGCTAGAAATTAATTTATGTGACTCTAAATAAAAGAGTTAGGAAGAGGGTGCCTGGGTGGCTCAGTCAGTGTCCGACTCATGATTTCAGTTCAGGTCATGATCTCACAGTTCATAAGTTAGAGCCCAATGTCGGGCTCTGTGCTGACAGTGCAGAGCCTGCTTGGGATTTTCTCTTTCCCTCTCTCTCTACCCCTTCCCCTACTCATGCTCTCTCTCTCCCTCTCTCTCAAAAATAAATAAACATTTATTTTTTAAAGTTAGGAATCTATACCTAGCACAAAGTCAGATCTCAATAAATATGTCACATGAAAGAAGGAGAAACCTGCTACCATTTTTACAATAATAGAATTAAAATGTTGAGAAGGACTAGAAGGATTATAAGTGGAACTTTCCAATTAAGAATAAACTAAAGTACAAAGAAAGCAAATGACTTGTCTAAGATTATAAGAAAGGTAGCCATACCAAGAAAACAATATAACTGCCATTTAAAATCCAAATTTATTTTTTTATCATCTTTTAGAGCCTAAAGTTTATATATAGCTCATTTCCATGAACATGAAAAATTGACTCCTCAATAGAAAAAAGGATACCCCAGTCTTTTATTTAGTTTTATATTTAATCAAAAGCAACAATTATGCATAGCAATTAAGATAAATGACCCCAATTATTTTGTGATATAATATGGATATGATTTTTCTAGTCTTAATCATCAAATTAAATTGCCATGGATACTTTTATAATAAAGGAATCAATAAAATTAAATTTGTAAAAAAACCAATTAAAACTTAAAAATCAATATTTTTTGAGTGAAAAGTATGCATCAGGTCTGTTCTATGTACTTTACAAATTTTATCCTCACACCTTTAATCTTTACTATAATCTTATGAAACAAAAAATAGTCCTACTATCCCCATTTTACACAGTTCACGAGCTGGAGTCCTGAATCAGGCTCTGCCCTAACAGCCTGCTTGGGATTCTCTCTTTCTCCCTCTATCTCTGCTCCTCCCCTGCTTGGGCTCTCTCTCTCTTAAAATAAGAATAAATAAACCAAAAAAAAAAAAATGTGTGAGGGGTGCCTGGGTGGCTTAGTAGGTTAAGTGTCCGACTTTGGCTCAGGTCATGATCTCACGAGGGTTCGAGCCCCTGTGCTGACAATTCAGAGCCTGGAGTCTGCTTCAGATTCCGTGTCTCCCATGCTCTCTGCCCCTCCCCGACTTGTGCTCTGTCTCTCTATGTCTCTCAAAAATAACTAAAGGTTAAAAAAAATTTTTTTTAAATACATGTGAATCCTGATTCCAAATCAATATTAAAAGCAAGGCAGAGTCAGGGGGTGCCTGGGTGACTCAGTCGGTTAAGCCAGACATCTGACTTCAGCTCAGGTCATGATCTCACGGTTTGTGAGTTCGAGCCCCACGTCGGGCTCTGTGCTGACAGCTCAGAGCCTGGAGCCTGCTTTGGATTCTGTGTCTCCCTCTCTGTCTGCCCCTCCCCTGCTCACACACTCTCTCTCTCTCTCAAAAATAAATAAACATTAAAAAAAATTTTTTTTAAAAGCAAGGCAGAATCACAGGCCTGATAATCTAAAAGTGGTACTCAGACCTGTGATTCTGTTCCTACTATGTTCCTACTGTTTCCATTTAAAGAAGAAGGAGATAAAACAACCACAAGAGTAACTAGAAAAGGAAATCCAAGTCTAATATCATCTATATTTTTCTACCTCCGCTGACAAGGTCCACTGCCAGTACATGCTGCAAAGAGAAATAAATATTACTAAAGAATAAAGAAAAACTGTTTTGTTTTGTTTTTTGTTTTTTACTCCTTCACACCTTATTTGTTGCCTACCTGAAATCCATGCTTGCCTCTCCACCATGTGCTTAACACTTTCGGGGGCATGTCAATAACAGAAACAATGTCTCCCACCTACAAGAAAAAATTTTAAGTGAAATATTTTTAGTCAAATTTTAAACCCATTATTATGTCTAGAATTTAAATGTGAACCGTAACAAAAAGTTAAGTTCCACTCTCATTCTCTGGCTAATTATTTCTGGAAAAATGTAACACTTACTTCTGTAAAGAATTTAATAATCTTAATGATTGGTAAAGAAGAGGTAAGAAGAAAAGGTAAGTGGTTAACCTACGTGTAGTAACTTCAGAAAGTCAGACTTACAGCATAGGATTTTTGAATGTCAGGTTTCACACCATCACCACCACTTCTGTTAAAATAGTCACTACTGTTACTAAAAGTAAAAGTGATCAGATCCACCTACAAGGGATAGTTTAAAATACTCATACTTAGAACCACCATAACTTTTATTCATAGACATTTAGTGAGCATTGACCATGTGTCATGTACTGTGCTGAGTACATATCTTATTAAATCATATATCAAAGGCCTAAGATATCTACAATTACTTGGTTATTCTTAGTAAGTGTAAAATTTGACAAACTAGTGAGTTTATACAAACTTTTACAAAAATTATAAATATAAAATCATAATAGTTCTTAATAATATATTTAATGGAAATCACATTCTTCAAATAAGTGGTGATCTCTGTGACAAAACATAGTTAAGTGCTTCACAGCAATATTACTGTGGTATACATATCGCTTTTAAGAATTTTTCTTTGTAGGGGTGCCTGGGCGGCTCAGTCAGTGAAGTGTCCAACTTCAGCTCAGGTCATGATCTCACAGTCCATGAATTCGAGCCCCATGTTGGGCTCTGTGCTGACAGCTCAGAGCCTGGAGCCTGTTTCAGATTCTGTGTCTCCCTCTCTCTCTGACCCTCTCCCACTCATACTCTGTCTCTGTCTCAAAAATAAATTTATAAAAACATTAAAATATTTTTTAAATAAAAAAGAATTTTTCTTTGTATATTTACAACTAATTTTCACATCATGAAAGAATCAACTTCACAAAGCTGTATTTGCTCACAGGCATGGCATCTTTTAAGACATACATTCCTCTGTGTATGGAACCTAAAAATCTATACTGTGTTTCTTAAACTGAATAACTGTAAGCAGTTTTTTGTCTCTCATCATCCAGTATTAGAGGAAGAAACTTAATTCCCCTCCTTTTGCATCTGATTGCAAGCAATGTTCATTTCACTTTTCATCTGTTCTTTACCTCAATCTTTGAACAAACAATGAGAAGAAGGTATCACTGGGTATCATATTTAGGTACTAAAAACACAAAACAAAAAGATTGAGACCTGGCTTTCAAGAAGGTCATGGAGACAAACAGGAGAACAATTATGACTGAGTGTAATAAATGAAAGGTCAGATATAAGCCATGAGAACAGTTCAGAGTAACATTCAATCCAGGCTCTTTGGGGATATGTATTTGCATGGAGTAGGAAGAAGATCAAGGATGACTTCCTAGAAGAAATGGGAGACATTTAAGCTGAATTTTCAAGGATGAGTATAGTCGTTAAATAAAAACAGATGGCATCCTAGGCTGAAAGACAATAGAGTATGGGGAAAGGGCCTGAGCTGACAGAGTCTTTAGTCATTTACCTCTAAAGTCAATTCATCAGGGGCCCGAGCAGTGTACCTCTTGATAACGTGGGCAGCACCAACAGCAGGAGTGTTAATGGATGATTCCTCATGAACTAGAAGATGATTTCCCTTATTATCAATCTATGACAAAGAAAATGAACTATGAGATAAAGACAGGGGACTTGTAAAAGTTTCTCTATCTACAAAAGTGTTCAATTTGATTTAGAGAAACCATAACCCAAAGAATCTTAAAAAAAAAACAACACCTAATATTTACTGAGTACTTATTATATGCCAGTCATTGTGCTGTGCATATAACAAATGATTCAATGTAATCCTCATAAATCTAAAAGGTACTCAGCATGATTATCAACACTTAAAGATGAAGATGCTTGGGGCGCCTAGGTGGCTCAGTCCCTTAAGCAACCGACTTCGGCTCAGGTCACGATCTCGCAGTTCATGGGTTTGAGCCACCCATCAGGCTCTGTGCTGACAGCTCAGAGTCTGGAGCCTGTTTCAGATTCTGTGTCTCCCTCTCTTTGTGCCCCTACCCTGCTTGCGCTCTGTCTCTCTTTCTCTCTCTCAAAAATAAACAAACATTTAAAAAAAAACCTAAAGATGAAGATGCTAAAGCTCAAAGAGCTTATGTAATTTATGAGAAATTAAATACAGTAAAACCTTTGTTTGTGTGCATAATTCATTCTGGAAACATGCTTGTAATCCAAAGCAAATTACTTGTATATCAAAGTAATCACTTGTGTATCAAAGCAAATTTCAAGGACCACTGGCTCAGTTGTAATCACATGACATTCGGCGTCACGTACTACTCATATTGCAAGACATTGCTCCTTTAGCAAGTTAAAATACATTAGAAATGTTTGGTCGTCTTGTGAAACACTCTCAGAACAAGTTACTTGTAATCTGAGGTTTCACTGTAATTTTCCAAGATCACACAGCCAATAATAGAAAAACCAGTATCTCAGTGCAAGTTGGCCTGGTGCTAAATTCCATATTCTTTCTACTTCCCATTCTGACTTGCCAATTTCCACTGGAAGGAGAGAATAAATCTGCAAATTAAGGAGAAATACTTAACATATTTTCTGGATACTGTGTAACACTCAATACTTAAACTGGACTCTTTAGAAGGTTAATTGTCTGTCATTCATAAATAATTGAAAAATATTTTCAATTACTAAGTCAATTAAATATATATATCTTGCTAAATGTACACTTAATACATTAAACACCAAAATAAGAGGTGTCACTGCAATTCACAAGATATATTAAAATTAGTTTCCTGGATTCTCAAAGAAAGATTTTAGATAAAAAAAATACTTAGCATAAGACATATCTATCCTTCCAAAAGATGAGCATTAATTCTATTTCTTTGATTCCTGAAGCTCAATAGCTATAGAAATTAAATTAACATTAAATTTCGTAGACAATTCAAAAATAAATTTTGATAAGAAGTGAATTAGAAAATACCTCCATCCAAGTAAGGGCAGGTCCACAATTGATCTTGTTGCCAGCAATAGCTGAAAGGCGGGAGAGGTAAGCCATAAGCATCTGAGTGATGGACTAAAGAGAAAGAGAAGATTCAGTGGTAACTCCAAGTCAAGATACTGCACTCCCTGTCCAAGTAACTGGTATAAATTAGTTGTTTCTGGGGCAAAAATTCTGTAGATTTTTAGGCATTTTAATAGTTACAGAGGATTCTTCACAGAGGCTTAAGAGTTCCGTGAAGTGAAACCATCGGCACTTACATAGAAATCCCCTGTCTTGTGAAGAACTTTAACTGCTAGCTCCTCATCATCAGGGGGTCATACTATTCTATAGCTTCTAATTTTATTGCTGTCTCTATCTCATACTGAAAATGTAAAAAAATAATCACAGCAGAGACATACTTGGCTTTTCTGCCAGCTTCCCCCTGGCTACTCTGAAACTCCAAGACCTGCTGTAAGCTTCCAGGCATGCAGCTGCGGCAGGACAGCCATGTTCATATGTGATCCCACACCACGGGTCCGTGGACTGGTCCAGAAATGGGACCAAACACTAGCTGGCCTAACAAGAATTACTACAGGAATTAGGAATTAAGTTGAAAATATTTAATTCATTCTAGCAGCTGTCTTAAAAAAAGAGATTAAAAACCTGGGGCCTTTTAGTAGTGGCCATGTTCTGAGACAGCTTGAGAAAGAGAAATGGAACAAAGAGACAGAGATAGGAAACAGAGACAGACTTCTAGATTTTCGGTGATACAAAAGAAGCTGTGGTTTTAGAATATTCCTGAGACCCCGTTCCTGTGTCAGTTCTTGCATGACTGATGATGCCTCTACTTTGTCCTACCTACTTAGTTGCCTTGGAATTAATTACAGATTTGAAATCGCTTCCCATCAGGACTTGAAAGACATCTGCACTGTTTTCAAACTGCTATTGAGTCTACTGTCAATACAATTCTTGTTCTTTTTTTTTTTTTAAAGCATGTTTTTTTGCTCTCTGGAAGCTTTTGGTGTTCTCTGTTTTGGCTGTTGAAATTTCACTACACTGTTTATAGGTGCATGTCTTTTCAGTCATTATATTTAGTACTTACTGGGCCCATGTGATCTGAAACATGGCTTTCTTTAACTTTAGGGCATTTTCTTATATTAACTTTTAGTTACTTCCATCTCCTGTATCCTGCTAGAACTCCTAGGAGAGGGAAGTAGGAACTTCAGGATCTTTTCTCCATGATTCCCACTGTTCTCACGCAACTTTTTATCTTTCATTCCCTTCTGGGGCTGTATTATTATAAAGTTTGCTCTCCCAGCTCACTAATGCTCTCTTCATCTGTGTCCATTCTGCACACAGTCCAGCTCTTCAGGTTTGCTATAACTAAAATTAATTTAAATAAGTACATGTTCATTTCTAAGATCTCTGATTTTTTATTTTTCTAAAAATATGTTCTCATTCCATGACTATGATTGCCTCCTGTCTCTCTGAGGATAGTAACCATGCTTCTGAAAGCCCTCTGTTTGCTCTTCTCAATTATTTTATTTATTTGGCTTTTACGATTAAGATTTCTAGTTGATCTGTCTTCTTCAATCCTCCTGTACCTGTTTGTATGCAGTATTTGCTCACCCCCATAAATCTTATCCTATCTACTTTCAAAGATTCCTCACATCATGATCTCATGGTTGTGAGACTGAGCCCTGCGTCAGGCTCTGTGCTAGGCATGGAGCCTGCTTAGGATTCTCTCTCTCCCTCTCCCTCCCTCTCAAAAAAATAAAAAATAAAGAAGATTCCTCATAATTTTGATGGTTTTTATATTCTGATGTTATAAAGAATCTTTTCCCATTTAATTTTTTTAAAATCTTTTATATTTTTACTAGAAATTTGACAGGAGTAAAGATAAGGGCACAGATATGGCATGCCATCATAAGCTATGCCTTTCTTTAATTATTAGTGAGGTCAACATTTTTCCATGTTTTTGCCTCCATATTTTATATTCTCTTTGAAGAATGGTCTCATATATGTAGCCCATTATATATTATGAATCTTTTTAATAAAATTACACACCAAACCTACTTTAATTCTAAACGTTCTACATAGCACTATAACTTTTTCAGTTATGAAATAATTAAATAATCCCAAGAATCATCCTGAGTGTTCGATATAAGCTTTTATTTAGTATATAGGCAACACTTTCTGCTAATTTATATACAGCAATTAAGGCTGCAAAGAACTAAATGCTTACCTCTGGACTATCCTTCAGAGCATCAGAACGGGGAAGCTCTGAGAGTTGGGAGAATCGTCGGTCATAAATACATAAATGAAGATGTTTATCAAGTACCCGAAAATCTTCATAACTTCTTTTAACAATCCAACTTTTACCCTATGGGTAAGAAAAAAAAGACACTTATAATCTGCCTCTTAGAAAATGCTTATGAATCAGGCCTTATTCTATAATGGCATTATGAGATTTTATATTTTCTAGTGAAAAACTTCTATCAACTTGTTAGTAAATAGGTAAATACTCAAACTCCAAAACAATCTAATGAGTTACACTACACCAAAAGGTCAATAATGAAAATAAGATAAAACTCTCCACTCTCTCTACTGCTCATCAAAGTCCACTGGCTCTCTGGGAGCAGTAACTGCTACATGGTAAGACAGCATGTGGCCTTAAATCCACAAAAAGAATCATAAAATAATTTGGGGTGGGAGAATATAATCAAAAATTAAAGAAAAATAAAACCAAGTTATTGATAGGTATCATCAACATTTTCTATGACTAAGACTGGAAAATCAAAACCACTAAAGTCCTCATCAATACACATTCAATATACAAATATTATCTAGAACTCATTATCCTTCCCAACATCTCAGGCTTTCTTCCTTGCCTTGCCCAATCTCACAAGCTCATCAAAAATGAAAATCTGGGGTGCCTGGTTGGCTCAGTAGGTTGAACATCCAACTCTTTATTTCGACTCAAGTCATGATCCCAGGGGTGTGAAATCGAGCTCCACATCGGGCTCCGTGCTGAGCATGGAACCTGCTCTGACTTCCTCTTTCTCTCAATCTTTCCCTCTGCCTCTCTCCCCCATTTGCTCTCACTCTCTAAAATAAATTAAAAAAAAAAAAAACAATGAAAATCTACTCCCAGAGATTATTTATTATTACATTCTACCTCCTAATTTTCTCTTGACTCTATCACTTCCCCTAGCCCAAGCTTTAGTAGGGATGAATATCATTTCTTACCGAGAATACTGCTAATTGTCCTCACCTTTGATCTCTCCTGCTCCCCTTCCCACCACTACAAAATACAAAGCTTATCAGGTGACACTATCAAAAATCCATCGAGAGCTCCCATGAGTCAGCACTGCTGCAGAGCATTTAGTCTTGCAATTTTATCTAATTTTATACAGAGGCTCTCATCTCATAAAATTCTAGAAGGACTGCAAGAAAGGCCTGAGAGCAACCATCTCAGAACTGAAGAAACACTTTTAGTGGAAGTCTTCTCCATGTGCCCCAGCCAAATGGGGCAGAGGCAGAATGCACCACTTCATAAGGCAGAGATGTGAATTCTACACAGAGGTATATTAAAACTAACATGATCAGGAGCGCCTAGGTGGCTCAGTCAGTTGAACATCCGACTTTGGCTCAGGTCATGATCTCACAGCTCATGAGTTCGAGCCCCGCATCAGGCTCTGTGCTGACAGCTCAGAGCCTGGAGCCTGCTTCGGATTCTGTGCCTCCCCCTCTCTCTGCCCCAACCCACTCGCATTCTGTCTCTTTCTCTCTCAAAAATAAATGCTAAAAAAATTTTTTTAAATAAAACTAACATGATCAACTTGCATAATCCTACTCTGGACTGAAATTCTCTATCACGTAGATGGAGAACAATACCAACTCCCTGTCTGAGAGGGTTTTTAGAATGAATTAAGACAATAACACATGGCAGAGCCTTTTAAAGAAAAGTGTCCTGGTCACTATTCTAAGAAATGCTAGTTCCATGAGTCTGAAATGGGATCCAGTTAATTCTGATGATCAGCCTGAACTGGGAACCACTGATCCATAGGATAAAGTCCAAACATATTTGCATATATCATGGCTTTCATCATCTAGGTTCTGTCTGAATTTATACTCTGATCTCAGTCATTACTCCTCCATGCCCTTTCTCTGCCTCCAGTTATGCTCAATTACTTACATTTATTCAGTTTATGAGACATTTGTTCCCTTTCTTGCCTCCATGATCTTTAACTGCTGCTTCTTTGGCTATGGAAAGTCACTCTTTTACTCTTTGCTGAAGTAAGCTCCTTTGTTTCCTCAGTTCTAACACTGCCTTCTAACCCAAATATTTCCTAAATAACCATAGGGAGTTAAATACTTGATCCTTTGGGATGGCAAAAATAAAAACTAAAAACAAACAAAGGCAGAAATAAAAGGAAAAACTTAGCATACAGTTGCAATTATTTTCTCTTTCATACACACATTTTTTAAAACTATGCAACACTTCAAATACCAGAAAAGTAAACAAAATAATTTATCACATACTCATGTCTCTATCACAGAGATTAAACAGATGTTGACTTTTTTGTTTCAAAGCTCTGGATGTTATTTTAAAGAACCAATTATTATAGATACAAAGCACCATTCTTTGTATCCCTTCTAAAAGTAAAGACAGGAGTTGATGTGTATTGTTATCATGCATAAATGCATTTTATACCTTTACCATATATGCATGTATACAGTACATTGTCCAAAACAAGTAATAAGATTTTACTTCGTTCTCTATGAACCTAATCACAAATTAAGTAATTTGCTTAAAGCCTCACATATGTGAGAGAACAGAAATTAAAACACACGTCAAAAAAAATAAATTTTCATCTGAACAAGGTTTTACGTCCATCATCCATAGTATTTTAAATTTATCCATTCTATCTTCTGATTTGGATTAGGCCTAAAGTGTGTGTGTGTGTGTGTGTGTGTGTGTGTGTGTGTGTGTGTGTGTTTTAAATGTATATGAGGAGGGCACCTGGGTAGCTCAGTCAGTTATGCGACCAAATTTGGCTCAGGTCATGATCTAGTGGTTTGAGTTCGAGCCCCACATAGGGCTCTCCACTGTCAGTACAGATCCCTCTATGGAGGCACTGTCTCCCTTTCTCTGCCCCTCTCTCACTTGTGTTCACTTGCATGCACATGCTTTCTCTCTCGCTCTCTCAAAAATAAACATTAAAAAAATGTATATGGAGGTGCCTGGGTGGCTCAGTCGGTTGAGGGTCCAACTTCGGCTCAGATCATGATCTCATGGCTCGTGAGTTCCAGCCCCACATTGGGCTTGCTGCTGTCAGAATAGAGACTGCTTCCGATCTTCTGTCCCCCTCTTCCTCTGTCCCTCCCTGCTCATGCTCACTCTTTCTCACTCCCTCCTCAAAATAAATAAAAACATCTAAAAAATAAAATAAAATAAAAATGTATATGAATACTTTAGGTACAGCACAACAAGGTCTAATTCGCCCAAGTGACCACACCTTATTTACATTACCTGCATAGATCCTAAAAATATATATCTGAAATAAAGAAATAGCTAAAAACTTGATTATAGGATCAGAATGTCCTAATTGTGAATCCTGGCTGTTTAAGAACTAAATGATGTAAATTAATGTAAAATGATTAGTAGAGTATCAGTTAACAGAAATGGCTCAGTACACGCTGGCTATTACTATTCTTTACTAATTTAGAGAACTTGTTCTCAGTCAAACACTTAGAATTAGAGAACAGAGTTTCCAAACAAAACCCCATGGTATTTAGCAGAACAAATGACTGGTCACCAAAAGCTCAGCAACTCAAAGGAAAAAGAACATTTTTACTGATGACTTTCAAGTACATCAGGTTTTCAACTAGAGAAGTTAATCCATCTTTAGAGGTCAAAGGTTGTTTTCCATACTGGCTGAGTTTCCAGCTTTAATATTGGAAAGTAAATCTTAAATTTAATATCATTATTTGAAGATAACCTATAGATCCGGTGACATTTTGTTTTTGTTTTGTTTTCCTGCTTTCTTTTAGAAAAAAATGTAACATCAGGATTTCAAGTCACTAGTACAAAGGCCAAGCAATCAATCAGAATCAACTTTAAACATGCGTATAGTCATCCCACTGTCTGGGAAGGAGAGAAATAAGCTGACAACTTGGTACATTCACATCTATTACTCCTTTCGAGCCAACAGACTGTGGGAAGTGGTCAATATAAAGAAAATGTAGTCCTGCATTTGTTGTTACCTGGTGCTTTTAGAATAGAAATTGGCTCTGCTTTTAATCCCGTTTTCATTAAGCATTTCTCACTAAATGAAGAATATTCTGACATAATTGTAAGGTATTAGGGACTGAGTATCTGCATCTCCCCAAAATTCGTATGTGGAAACCAAAGCCTCCAATATGATGGCATTAGGAAATGGAGCCTTTGGGAAATAATTAGATGAGATGAGGTCATGAGGGTGGAACCCTCATGAATGAGATTAGTGCCCTTACAGGAGCCCTAAGAGAGCTTGCTTCTCCTTCTCTATGCTCTGCTACATGAAGTTATAAGAAGCTAGCTGTTTGCAGTCTGAGAAACGGCTCTCACCAGAACTTTGCCATTCTGACCTCCTGATCTCAGACTTCCAGCTTCCAGAACTGTTGGAAATAAATTTGTATTGTTTATAAGGTACCCAGTTTATGGTACTTTGTGAAAGCACCCCAAACTAAGACATAAGGTAACATTTGGCCCTTGGCATATCACTTTCCCCTTGGCATACAAAACAGATTTCTAGATCAACATGACTGTGAAACACAGAAGGAAGAGAGAAGAAAGAAAACAATGAGGAAAGCAGTAGTCAGTAATGCAGGATTTAAATTTAAACTACTATGGGCTACCTTAGGTGGTAGACCTTAGGTAACTTCTAAACCTCAGTTTACTCATCTATAAAATGGGGAAGTTAACAGTACCTGGAAGTCGAAAGATTAAATGAAATAATGCATGTGAGTTACTGAGCACACTGCCTGCCAATCATTCATTGAACATTCTTATCACTACTGATATTTTTGTCACTGGTATAGCGGTCTGGCCCAGAAATACCTTCTGAATGTTCTATTAGTCATATACTTGTCATGCATGGGGTATAACAGACAAATAGTTCGGTTGAAACTGTTAACATGCACGGACAATATTAACGATACATTCACTAACCTAGACTGATTTTGGAAAAGCTGTTAAATCGTGCAAATTGATAGAATTGGGAAGTTCCCAGGTTAAAAGCTCAATAATTGAAAACAAGATTGTGTATGTGCTGCTGAAGCGAGCACAAAAAACAGGATTGTAATAACAGGATGTAATAATTGTATCTAAGTCTATGCTCCAATTTCTTATACTTCTTTAGAATAAATTCCTGGGTCGCCTGGGTGGCTCAGTGGGTTGAGTGTCTGACTTCAGCTCAGGTCATGATCTCATGGCTACTGAGTTTGAGTCCCATCTTGGGATCTGTGTTGACAGCTCTCGGTGCCTGCTTTGGATTCTGCCCCTCACCGTTCATGCTCTCTCTCTCTCTCTTGCTCTCAAAAAGAAACATTAAAATTCTTTTAGAAGAATAAATTCCTAAAAATTGTGACATCATCTAAACCTAAGTGCAGAGTATACTGAATCTCTCTGCACTATTTTTGCAAATTTTTTTTTTAATTTTTTTTTTCAACGTTTTTTATTTTATTTTTGGGACAGAGAGAGACAGAGCATGAATGGGGGAGGGGCAGAGAGAGAGGGAGACACAGAATCGGAAACAGGCTCCAGGCTCCGAGCCATCAGCCCAGAGCCTGACGCGGGGCTCGAACTCACGGACCGCAAGATCGTGACCTGGCTGAAGTCGGACGCTTAACCGACTGCGCCACCCAGGCGCCCCTGCAAATTTTTATAAGACTAAATTTATTTTTAATTTAAAAAGTTAAAATACACACACAATTTCTAAAAATGGAAAGATTGTACCAATTTTTACTGTTTGTGCCTATTTTACTGCATCTACACTAATATTTATTTATAAAAGCACTTTAATTTTCCAAAAGGTGAAAATGATATCTTTATTCTTTTAGGAATTATCTATTTACATCTTTGACAATTTTTCTACTAAAATATATTGTATACTCCTATAATTATTGCTTATCAAACTTATCAAACCCTATTACACTGAATGTCTAGCCAAAGTATTTAACTATTAGCCCTTTGAAAGCTTAACACTTTTACTCAAATAGCTTGTTAGTCAAGAAATTTCCTTGGTCTCTCAAAAAATTAAAAATAGAACTACCCTGTAACCCAGCAATTTCACTACTAGGTATTTTTCCACAGGATACAAAAATGCTGATTCAAAGGAGCACATGCACCCCAATATTTACAGCAGCACTATCAACAATAGCCAAATTATAGGAAGAGCCCAAATGTCCATCAACTGATGAATGGATAAAGAAGATGTGATACACACACACACACACACACACACACACACACACACACAGGAATATTACTCGGTGATCAAAAAGAATGAAATCGTGCCAGGTGCCAACAATGTGGATGGAACTAGAGGGTATTATGCTAAACAAAGTAAGTCAGTCAGAGAAAGACAAATATCACATCACTTTATTCATATGTGGAATTTGAGAAACTCAACAGATGAACATAGGGGAGAGGAAGGAAAAATAAGATAAAAAGAGAAAGGAAGGCAAACCATAAGAGATTCTTAAATACAGAGAGCATACTGAGGGTTGCTGGATGCATTTCGGGTGGGGGGATGGACTACATGGGTGATAGGCATTGGGGAGGGCATCTGTTGGGATGAGCACTGGGGTGTTGTACGTGGGTGATGGGTCACTGGATTCTACTGAAATCATTATTGTACTGTATGTTAACTGACTTGGATTTAAATAAAACTTAAAATTTTTTTTAAAAAGGAAAGAAATTTCCTTGAATGCATTCTGAAGTGATATATTAAGTGGCTTAATACACTAAAATACTAATTTTTTGTTTAAAAAAAGTGGAAAAGAAGTTAGTAGGTCCTTCTTACTTAAGACTTCTTCCTATAGAAGTATAGTAAAACCTTGGTTTGTGAGCAGAATTCATTCCAGAAACATG
Organism: Panthera uncia; assembly: GCF_023721935.1. Classification (NCBI taxonomy): domain Eukaryota; kingdom Metazoa; phylum Chordata; class Mammalia; order Carnivora; family Felidae; genus Panthera; species Panthera uncia. Next base: position 86,054,425 of record NC_064808.1, on the reverse strand, counting down.
CTTGTAATCCAAAGCACTTGCACATCAAAGAGAATTTCAAGAACCACTGACTCAGTTTGATCATGTGACATCTGGCATCATGTACTACTCGTATTGCAAGAAACTGCTTGTTTATCAAGTTAAAATTTATTAGAAACGTTTGTTCGTCTTTCAGAACACTTGCAGAACAAGTTACTCACAATCCAAGGTTTTATGTATTTAAAATATATTTTTTAAAGAGGCATTTAAAAATACATTGTTTTGTGTCTTACATTTGGTAGTTGCAGGAGATTTTTAGACAATTATTTTATACTGTTTACCTAGATGATCGTGTCATCTGTGTACAAAGGCTGTTTAATTTCTTCCTTTCCCATTTGTATATCTTTTATTTCCTTTTCTTGCCTTAATGGCATTAGCTAGGAATTCCAGCACAGTGTTGAAAAGCAGTGGAAAGAGGGGACGTCCTTACCTTGTTCCTGATCTTATTTACAGAATGAGTTTCTCACTATTACAGTTATAGATTTTTTATAGATACTCTTTATCAAGTTGAGGACATTTCCCACTAATCTTAGTTTACTGAGAATTTTTAATCATGAATGATTAAATTTAATGACCAAAATAGCAGAATACAAAGTTAATATAAAAAAGCCAAATGCTTTCCAATGTACCAACAATGATTAAGTTCAATTTGAAGTTAAAAGCACAATAGTATTTATATCAGCACACCCCCCCAAAAAAAGAAAGAATTAAATACAAATCTAAAAAAACATGGGGGTGCCTGGGTGCCTCAGTCAGTTGAGCGTCCAACTTCAGCTCAGGTCATGACTTCATGGTTCATGAATTCAAGCCCCGCATCAGGCTCTGTGCTGACAACTCAGAGCCTAGAGCCTGCGTCAGATACCGTGTCTCCCTCTCTCTCTGTCTCTCCCCCACTCAAAAGTCTCTCTCTCTCTCTCTCTGAAAAATAAACATTAAAAGAATTTTTTTAACTATGTACAAGATCTGTATGAGGAAACCTACAATATTCTGGTAAAGGTAAACAACTAAAAAAATTTGAGAGATATACCATGTTCCTGGATAGAAGGGTCAATATATGGTCAAGGTATCAATTCTTCCAAACTTGATCTATAGATTCACAATGCTATGCCAATCAAAACCAAAGCAAGTTTTTTTTTTTTATTTTAAAGTTTATAGAGAGAGGTAAAAGATTAGAACAGCTAACACAACATTAAAGGAGAAGAACAAAGTTGGGAGACTGACACCAAGTGACTTAAAGACATACCATAAAGCTATAATCATCAATACAGTGTGGTATTGGCAAAAAAAAAAAAAAAAAAAATTAACAAATACATCAATGAAACAGAACAGAGAGCCCAGAAATAGACCCACATAAATACTGTCAATTGATCTTTGACAAAAGAGAAAAGTCAACACAGTGGATTTAAAAAAAAAAATTCTTTTCAACAAATAGTGCTGGAAGAATTGGCAAAATCCACAGTCAAAAATATAAATCTAAATACAGACCTTACAGCTTTCAAAAAATTACTCAAAATGGATCACAGACCTTAATGTAAAATGCAAAATGATAAAACTCATAGAAGGTAACATAGGAGAAAATACAAATGCTCTTGGGTTTGGTGATAAACTTTTTTAGATACATTAGAGTCACAATCCATGAAAGAACTGATGAGCTGGACTTCACTGAAATTAAAATTTTCTGCTGTGTCAAGACACTATCAATAAAATGAAAAGACAAGTAATAGACTTGGGTGAAAATACTGGCAAAAGATTTATTTGATAAAAGACTGTTATCCAAAATGTACAAAGAACTCTTAAAAATCAACAATAAGAAAACAAACAGCTGATTTAAAAAGTCCAAAGACCTAAGCAGACACCTCACCAAAAAGATATGCAAATAATAGATAAGTATATGAAAAAATGCTCCACACAATACGTCATCAAGGAAATGCAAATTAAAACGAGATAACACCATACACCAATTAAAATGGCAAAAACCCAGAACTAAATGCTGACAAAGATGTGAAATAATAGGAAATGTCTTCCATTGCTAGTAGGAATACAAAATGGTAAACACACTTTGGAAGACAACTTGTCAGTTTCTTATAAAACTAAAGATACCTTACCACAGGTTCCAGCAATTAGACTCCTTGGTGTTCATCCAAATGAGCTAAAAAGTTATGTCCACACAAAAGCCTGTACATGCATGTTCACAGCAGCTTTATTTATAAATGCTGAAACTTAGGAGTGCCTGGGTGGCTCAGTCGGTTAAGGGTACCACTTTGGCTCACATCATCATCTCATGATTTGTGAGTTTGGGCCCTGCATCAAGCTCTGTGCTGAGCTCAGAACCTGGAGCCTGCTTCAGATTCTGTGTCTCCCTCTCTCTCTGCCCCTCTCCTGCTTGTGCTCTGTGTCTGTCTCTCAAAAAAAAAATTTTTTTTTAAATGCTGAAACTTGGAAGCAATCAAGATATCCTTCAGCTGGTGAATGTATATATAAACTGATACATCCAGAAAATTCAGTATTAATCAGCACTAAAAAAAAAAAAATAAGAAAGAAACTATCGAGCCATTAGAAGACATGGAGAAAATTTAAATGCATACTACTAAGTGAAAGAAGCCAAGCTGAAAATCTATGTACTGTATAACTCCAACTATATGACATTTTGAAAAAGGCAAAACTACAGAGACAGTAAAAATATCTGTGGTTGCCACTGGTTAGGGAGAAGTAAGAAATAGAGCACAGAATTTTTAGGGCAGTGAAATAATTTTGTATGATACCTTAATGGTGGGTACATATAATTATAAATTTGTCCAAACCCACAGAACATAAAACACCATGACTGAACCCTTGCTGACAAAGCTATGTCAGTGTAGGTTCATCACTGTCACAAATGTATCATGTTGGGGAAAGACATCTATCGTGGAGTCGGGCATGTGTGGGGATAAAACATATGCAGGAACCTCATACTTTCTACTCAAGTTTGCTGTGAACCTAAAACTAATCTAAAAAATCAACTATATTAACTGTTAAAAATAAATCGTGTTTTCTTCCATCCAAACAGTCTTACTCAAGGAAATAAATATCAACCAACCACATAAATGCAAATGAGCCTAAAAATGGTGAGGGACTGGATTTCAAAATTCATTTCCTCATATATCAGTGAACTGATTTCTTTCAATTTTTTTAAAAATGTTCTTGTGCCAGCAAAAAATCTGTCCTTTTATACAGAATGTCATTCACCAAATGAAAACCTTAATTTGCAAATCATCTGAAACTTAGATTCAGTGAGAAAATTCTAAAAATAGTAAAATACCTACCATTCTGGCAGAAATTCATCCAATTTCTAAAAGTAAATAAAGTACAACTGACCCTTGAACAACATGAGAAGGGGCACTGATTCCCCTTCACAGTCGAAAATCCACATATAAGTTTGCTTCTCCAAAACATAACTGCTAATAGCTTACTCTTGACTGGAAACCTTGCCAATAATATAAACAGGCAACAAACATATTTTTATGCTATATTATGTACTATTCTTACAATAAAGTAAGATAGAGAAAAAATGTATTATTAAGAGAATCATAAAGAAGAGAAATACATTTACAGTAATGTACTCTATTTAGCGAAAAACATCTATGTATAAGTGGAACCATTCTATTCAAACCAATGTTGATGTTCAAGGTTCAACTACAAAGGATCAGAATAACTTAGAAATTCACTTCTTTTATAAATATATCAACACAAAAACAATACAAAAACTCCTTATGGGGCACCTGGGTGGCTCAGCTGATTAAGCATCCGACTCTTGATTTCAGCTCAGGTTTGTGGGTTCAAGCCCCATGTTGGGCTTAGGATTCTCTCTCTCTCTCTCTCTGCCCCTCTCCCACTCATATTCACTCTCTCTCTCTCTTTCTCTCTCTCTCTCCCTCTTCCTCTTTCTCCCTCACTGTCTAAAATAAATAAAAACTTTTAAAAAATAAAATAAAAGTAAAGAACAGAAAAGAAATAAAAATGGAATGAAAGCTAGCATAACCAGAACACAGGAATGGGCACACTGTCATGAGATGATACGAAAGAGGTAGCAAGGTCCTGGTCAGGTGGGGCCCTCACAGTCCTTGATTAGCAGTTTGGGCTCAGTTTTAAACACAGTGAAAATCTATTGGAGTGTTAACCACGAAGGCAACATGTTTCAAATTACATTTTACATCACTCCAGCAGTTAAATGCTAGATGCAATTTGATGCAAATACAAATGCTAATCACAACATCCCAACAAGATAAAGCTTGGTAATAACAGAGTTGGTAAAAGACAAATTCTAGATACATTTGCTGTTCTTTCGGAGAACAGTCCTCACCCATGTCCTTGGAAATTCCTTTACCATGGGAAAGTTAACTGAAAAAGAATGAACAAATTCTCTCTTTAATGGTATGATGAATTTCAGTGAAAAGAGAATGACCTGATTTAAATCTCAGCTGGGCCTTATCCTAGATATAGAAATTTACATAAGTTACTTAAACCTCTCAGCAATCTTTACTCACCTATAAAATGAAAATAGTAACATCTACATTTCACAGAAGAGTTACAGGTTTGGATGTTTACAATCTCTACACGTTTTGTTCATACACAGATGCTCTACAAATGTGAATAGTCAACCCCACCCCTTAGTAACAGCATTTTTTAAAAGAACTAAGTGGAGGAGATACTTAATACCAAGGAATGCATTTCTGATGGTGGAATTTCAAGCAGGGTAGCAGGAGATATTTTGAGGCAGGAAAGCATTCCCCTAAAACCAACTGTTTACCCCACCTACCAGGACATAAAGGAGCCTTCAGAGTATTATAAATATTTATGAAAAAGTTGATCCTCAGAAAAAATAAAGTATTATATACTGATGAATTCTCGTTAAAATACAAAGGCGGTTAATATACTCCAAATACAATGGAATGATTGATTTTAATTGGTCTAAAGCTTACAATCAAACAATAAAATAGTAAGTACTTTATTAAGTACTTTATAAAGCAGCAATGTCTTACACTAACAAACCTATACTCACAGAACAGAAAAATCCTGAAGGATTTTCATTGGAGTACACGTTAGAATAAATTCTTGAAACAGCTAGGTTTAAATTTGCCATTTTAAAAGTAACACTTAAAAACTGAGAGGCACCTGGGTGGATCAGTCGGTTAAGCATCCAACTCTTGATTTCATTTCAAGTCATGATCTCACAGGTTTGTGAGTTCAAGTCCCGCATTGGGCTCCTTGCACTGACAGTGCAGAGACTGCTTGGGATTCTCTCTCTCTCCTCCCTCTCTGCCCCTCCCACACATATACTCTCTCTCAAAATAAATAAATAAACTTAAATAAGTAAGTAAGTAAATGCTGATGTTCACTTACTTGTTAAAGAATAAAACAATTGAATATAGAGTGGTACTGAGACATATTACCATTGACATTATACTCATAAGTGATTTATTCCACATAGTGGGGTTCAATTACTGTGAGTGCTTATCTCATTTTGGGCTTTTTAAAATTAGTGAATGTTCAACACTTAAGACAGTAAAGGTTTTTCTAGTATCTTCTGACATATAACAATTTTTTAGAATTTCTATTAATTTTTATTAAATTCAAAGTAAACACATTATGTTTTCTGAAAAGTAGGGGATAGACAGAGGAAAAATTAGTATGATTTTCAGAAAAGATAAAGTATTACCATTCAGATTCAATATTATGACACAAGAGTGTTTTTTCATCCACACAAGCTAATCTGTTTGTTCTACACAATACACTTTTTCAGTTTGTTTACTTAAAGAACAGAATAAAACGATAATGGAGGGAACATCTGAAAAACAATATGCCTATATTGGTTAAGACAACTTATTCTAATTTTTTTTAATGTTTATTTAGTTTTGAGACAGAGAGAGAGAGAGAGAGGGCGCGTGAGTGGGGGAGGGGCAGAGAGAGAGGGAGACACAGAACCATCTGTGTCAGCACAGAGCCTGATACGGGGCTCAGACCCATGAACCATGAGATCATCACCTGAGCTGAAGTCAGACACTTAACTGACTGAGCCACCTACGCACCCCAAGACAACTTATTCTAAATCGGGATTAGTATGAGAGGCAGGGAGTTGGGCAGGGCATTAAAGATCTATTTTCCAAGCATCTGAGAGAGTCACTTTATTTGCTTTTTAATGTTTATTTTATTTTTGAGGGAGAGCAAGTGAAGGAGGGGCAGAGAGAGGGAGAACGAGGATCCGAAGTCAGCACAGAGCTGACAAGCTGTGGGCTTGAACTCATGAACTGTGAGATCATGACCTGAGCTGAAGATAAATGCTCAACCGGCTAAACCATCCAGGTGCCTCAAGAGAATATCACTTTAAAAATGCTTAATATTCTCCTCAGACACACCAATGTGGCTAAATGAGAGCTGTCTGACAGGTATCTGTTCCAGGACCATGTTATACTAGATTTTAATATTGTAACAAGCACTCGGACTATATAATGACTTATCATTGTAACCAGATGGCCTAGACTACTTCCCACAGAGGCTCTAAATTTGAGGCTTCCACTTAAAGAGCCTCTGAAGACTTCCTCGATCTGAAAGAAAATAGACATCCAGGTCCAGGAAGTAAAGAGAGCCCCAAACAAGCTGAATTAAAGAGAACCACACCAAGACACATAATTTAAATGTCAAAAATTAAAGATAAAGAGAATCTTAAGAGCAACAAGAGAAAAGCCAGTAGTAAGTATAGGGACCACCCATAAGACTATCAGCTGATTTTTCAGCAGCAAGTTTTCAGGCCAGAAGGAATACGCATGATATATTTAAACTGCTGAAAGGAGAAAACCTACAACCAAGAACAGTCTACCAGCAAATTTTTCATTCACAATTGAAGGAAATATAAAGAATTTTCCAGACAAGCAAAATTTTAAATTTTCACCACTAAACTGGCATTTTAAGAGAGTTAAAAGGATTTCTTTAAGCATAAAAGAAAGGGCCATACCTAAAGTAAGAAAATTATGAAAGAAAAATTTCACTGGTAAAAGCTAACATGTAGTAAAGGTGGTCGATCAACCACTCATAAAGCTGGTATGAAGATTAAAAGACAAATGTAGTAAAATCAACAATATCTACAATAACTAGTTAAGGGACATATTGAGTAAAAAGCTGTAAAATATGAATTCAAATACATAAAGACATGGGGATGGGGAGTAAAAATGTAGTATGTTCAGAATGTGTTCTAACCTAAGAGACCATAAACTTAAAACAGACTACTATATGCAAAGAGTGTTACATATGACTTCATACTGACTGCAAAAATCTATACTAGATACATAAAAAATAAATAGAAAGGAATCCAAACATAACATTAAATAAAGTCATCAAGTTATGAGGTAAGAGAACAAGAGAAGACATACAAAAACAATTAGAAAACAATGAACAAAATGGCAATGAGTACAAAACTACCCGTAATTGCTTTAAATGTAAATGGACTAAATGCTCCAGTCAAAAGACAATAGGCAACTTAAATGGATAAAAATGTAAGACCCATCTATATGCTGCCTACAAGAGATTCACTTCAAACATAAAGATACATACAGGCCGAAAGTAAAAAGATGAAAAATAATACTCTATGCAAATGTAGCAAAAAGAAAGCTGGAGTAGCAATACACCTATCAGACAAAATAGACTTTAAGACAAAGATTATGAGAAGAGACAAAGAAAAACATTACATAATGATAGACATCAATCCAACAAGATAATGTAACAATTGTAAATATCTCTATACTCAACACAGAAGCCCCTAAATATATAAGGCGAATATTAACAGACAAAAAGCAAAAAAACAGACAGTAATATAGCAATGGTAAGAGACTTTAACACCCCATTTACATCAGTGGATACAGTGTCCAGACAGAAAAATCAATAAGGAAACAGTGACCTGAAACAGTGTTTAAGACAAACCTGACATACATATATGTACAGAACATTACCAAAACAGCATAATACACATTCTTTTCAAGTGCACATGCAACATTTTCCTTGACATATCACATGTTAGGCCACAAGACAAGTCTCAATAAATTTTAAAAGACTGATATCATATCAAGCACCTTTTCCCACAACAACAGTATGAAACCAGAAATCAATTACAAGGCAAAAACTAGAAAAAACACAATCATTTGGAGCCTAAATAACCAACTGGTCAATAAAGAAATCAAAATAGAAATAAAAAAAGTATCTGGACAAAAATGAAAATGGAAACACAACAGTTCAAAATCTTAAGGGAATAGCAAAAGCAGTCCCAAGAGGGAAAGTTAGAACAATACAGGCCTCCCTCAAGAAAAAAGAAAAATCTCAAACAATCTAAACTTACACCCACAGAAATTGGAAAAAGAAGAAGAAACAAAACCAAAGTTAGTAGGAGACACAAAATAATAAAAATCAGAGCAGATAAATGAAGTAAACACTAAAAAACATCAGAAAAGATCAATGAAACTAAGAGTTGATAAACCTTTAGGCAGTGGTGCCTGGCTGGCTTAGTCAGTGGAGCTTGTGACTCTTGATCTTGGAGTTGTGAGTTTGAGCCCCACAATGGATGTAGAGATTACTTAAAAAATAAAATCTGTAAAAAAACAAACATATTTAGCCAGACTAATCAAGGAAAAAAAAGAAGGGAGTCAAGTAAATAAAATCAGAAATGAAGAGAACTTACAACTCACATCCCAGATATACAAAAAGTTATTAGACTACTACAATTACACATCAACATATTAGACAACCTACAAAAAACAGATAAATCTCTAAAAACATAAAATCTTCTAGGACTTGATCAAGAAGAAAAAGAACATCTGAACAGACCAATTACTAGTAATACAATTCAATCCATAATGAAAAACCTCCCAACAAACAAAAGTCTAGGGCCAGATGGCTTCACAGGTGAAACTGGAGAAAAAACAAAAAGTAAAGAAAACTGAATACCTAGCGTGCTTAATCTATTCCAAATAACTGAAGAGGAAAGACTCCTTCCAAATTCATTCTATGAACTAGCATTACTCTGATATCAAAACCAGACAAAGACACTACTAAGAAAGAAAACTGCAGACCAATATCCCTAATGAATGGAACTATAAAAATCCTCAACAAAATATTAGAAGAATAAAGTCAACAGTACAAGGATCACACATCATGATCAAGTGGGATTTGACAGGGATGCAGAGATGGTTCAATATCTACAAATCAATCAAAATGATACACCACATTAACAAAATGAAGAATAAAAAAAACACATCATTTCAATAGATGCAGAAAAAGCATTTGATAAAATTCGACATCCACTCATGATAAAAACTCTCAACAAAGTGGTTAATAGAGGAAGCATACCTCAACATAATAAAGGTCATATGTAACACAACTACAGATAAAATCATACTCAATGGCAAAAAGCTGAAGGCTTTGCCTCTAGGATCAGGAACATGTCAAGGATGAGGTCTCACCACTTTTATTCAACAAAGTACTGGAAGTCTTTGCTATAACAATCAGATATGAAACAGAAGTAAAAGGAATGTAAACTGGTAAGGAAGAAGTAAAAACTGTCACTATTTGCAGATAACATGACACTATATATAGAAAACCCTGAAGACTTCACAGAAAAACTCTATCAGAACTAATGAATGAGTTCAGTAAAGTTGCAGATACAAAATTAATATAATTAATATTAGATAATTAATATAATTAATGAATTTGATAATTAATATAATTAATATAAGAAATCTGTTGCATTTCCATATACTAATAACAAACAGAAAGAGAAATTAAGAAAAAAATCTCACTAACAATTGCATTAAAAATAATAAAATACCTAGAAATAAATTTAACCAAGGAGGTGAAACTCCTATACTCTGAAAACTGTAAGACATTAATGAAAGAAAGATGGCAAAAATAAATGTAAAGATGTACCATGCTCATGACTAGATTTAAAATTGTTTCACGGTCTATACTACTCAAAGCAGTCTATAGATTCAATGTAATCCCTATCAAAACACCAACAGTACTTTTCATAAAACTAGAACCCTATCAAAACACCAACAGTACTTTTCATAGAACGAGAACAAAAAAATTCTAACATTTGTATGCAACCTCAGAAGATCCAGACAAAACAATCTTGAGGAAGAAGGACAAAGCTGGAGGTATCATGCTCCTAGATTTCAAACTACACCTTTAAGCTACAGTAATCAAAACAGTATGGTACTGGCACAAAAAGAGACACATAGATCAACAGAACAGAGTAGAGAGCCCAGAAATAAACTCATGCTTATATGGTCAATTAACCTATGACAAAGGAGGCAAAATATACAATGGTCTCTTCAATAAATGGTGTTTGGAAAATTGGAGAGCTACATGCAAAAGAATGAAACTGAACCACTTCCTTACACCATATATGAAAACAAACTCAAAATAGATTCAAGACCTGGGGTGCCTGGTGGCTCAGTAAGTTAAGTGTCTGACTTCAGCTCAGGTCACCATCTCACAGTTCATGAGTTCGAGCCCCGCCACAGGCTCTGTGCTGACCACTCAGAGCCTGGACCCTACTTCAGATTCTTGCCTCCCTCTCTCTCTGCCCCACCCCCACTCATGCTCTGTCTCTTTCTCTCTCTCAGATAAATGTTACAAAAAAAATTTTTAATGGATTCAAACCTAAATGTAAGACCTGAAACCATAAAGCTTCCCAAAGAAAACACAGACAATAAACTCTTTGACATTGGTCTTAGCAATATTATTCTTTGGATTTGTCTCAAGCAAGGGCAACAAAAACAAATATAAAAAATTGAGACTGGGGCGCCTGGGTGGCTCGGTCGGTTAAGCGTCCAACTTCAGCTCAGGTCATGATCTCACAGACTGTGAGTTCGAGCCCCGCATCGGGCTCTGGGCTGATGGCTCAGAGCCTGGAGCCTGCTTCCGATTCTGTGTCTCCCTCTCTGTCTGCCCCTCCTCCGTTCATGCTCTGTCTCTCTCTGTCTCAAAAATAAACGTAAAAAAAAAATTTCTTTTTTAAAAATTGAGACTACATCAAACTAAAAAGGTTTTTTTTTTTTTTTTTTTTTTTTTTTGCCCAGAGAAGGAAACCAACAACAAAATGAAAAGGCAACCTCCTAAATGGGAGAAGATATTTACAAGTGATATATCAAATAAGATATACATATACAAAGAACTCAAATAACCGAACACACACACACACACAGAAAAACAATCTTATTTTAAAAATGGGCACAACACCTGAACAGACATTTTTCCAAAGAAAATGGAAGAAAATGACCATACGGATGATCATGAGACATATGAAAAAATGTTCAACATTGCTAATCACAGGAAAATGCAACTCAAAACCACAATGAGATGTTACTCCCACCTGTCAGAAGGGATAGTATCAAAAAGACAAGAAATAACAATTGTTGGCACAAGGATATAGAGAAAAGGAAACCCTTATGTACTGTTGGTGGGCATGTAAATTGGCGCAAACACTAAAAAAAAATAGTGTAGAGGTTCCTCAAAAATTTAAAAACAGAAATACCCTATGATGCAGCAATTCCTCTTCGGGCTATTTACCCCCCCAAAAAACACAAAACACTCATTCAAAGAGATAATATATGCACTACTGTGTTCACTGCAGCATCATTTACAATAGATGTGATAAGGAAACAACCTAAGTGTCAACTGAAAAGTGAATGAATAAAGAAGTTATGGAATATAGGTACATGGAATATTACTCAGCCATTAAAAAAAGAATGGGATCTTGTCATTTGTGACAACACAGACAGACGTTGAGGAGGTCATGCTAACTGAAATAAGTCAGACACAGGAAGACAAACACCTTATCATTTAATTTATATGTGGACTCTAAAAAACAAAACAAATGAACAAACAACAAAACAGAAACAAACTCATAAATACAAAGAACAAACTGGCTGCCAGAGGGGAGAAGGGTGGGGGATGCATGAAATAGGTGAAGGGGATTAAGAGATATAAAATTCCAGTTATAAAATAAGAGGGATGTAAAGTACATCATAAAGAACAGAGTCAATAATATTGTAATAACTGTGTATGGTAACAGATGGTAAGTATACGTATCATGGTGAACATGTTGTACCACATGTAAATGTCAAATCACTATGTTGGTACACCTAAAACAATATAACATTGTATGTCAACTATACTTCAGTATATTAATTAATGAATGTTTACAGGGAGATTATAACCAACGGAGGAATGCTTTATAAATAATTACATAAAACTGTATATATATCTCTGTATCCAATCCTAAAATACAACTATGGAAAACAAAGCAAGAATATACAAAAGTCTAAGCAGAGACTATATCAGGGTAGTAGTGTTACGGCAATTTTATTCTTTTTTCTCCATTTCCCATATTTTCCAAAATTTCTAAAAGTATTTTTATCCTAAAAACCTATAACCCACACTTCTAAATGAGAAAAAAAAAGACACATATATATGTCCTAAAATATGTACACACGAACTCTCTCCACTGAAGTCATACAAAGAAACTTGACTGTCACTCTCAGTGCATTTCTGTAATTCTTTACTACCATTTACAATATGCTTGCAGATTTCAGAGTAGCTAACCAAGTATAAATCATATTAGACAACAACAGTAAAACAAACAAACAAACAAACAAAAACACTACACTGAGGTTCAAATCCTGGTCTTTCTCTTTAATTTTATGACCCTGGGGAAGTTATTAACATTCCTGAGTCTTCATCATGTGTAAAATGAAACACAGACTACTTACCTCACACAGTTGTTGTAAGAATTAAATGTTGTATTGTATGTCGCAGTATCTGTGTACTTATATAAACACATAGGTAATCAAAATGCCTACTGAATTTGTATCAATTCAGTATGAAAGACATGGTTTACATTTCTGAATTCACAATTTAATAAGAAATAAAAACTTGAAAGGTAGAGATGAAAGGACAATTAAAGTTTCAAAGATAAGACCTAAGAGAATCAGTATTATTTAACCTCCAAAAAGCTGGAAAAAAAATCCACAGTTTTTTCAGAATTTTCACAGAAAATTGGCCATTTTCTAGGATAAAAGAACAGGAGAAGAGTGGGTTCAGATGAAAGACAAATACTTGGGTTAAATAAAAAGAATTCCAAGTTTACTTTAATTAAAAATTAGAAATTAGCAAAAATATGCAATATGTGAAAAAGTGGTTTCTCGTACAGATTACATCAGCATGTAATGGTGATCATATCCTATCTGAAGACTAGGCAATCTCTTAAGTCTGTTCTAGATTGTAAATTCCACCGACATGCAGGAAAAACTGATCATCAGGAAACTGAAGTCCCTAGAAGTTAATGCTAAGATTTTACAGAACTTAGGAAAGCCACGTCAGTAATTTGGGCTTCAATTCCCTCACTGGCAAAAATGAGAGGGTTTGACTATGAGTCTCTATAATTTTAGTTATTAAAAAATATATATGATTCTAATTTAATACGATTTATGGCCAACACATATGGCAAGAATACAGAAAGTAAGCCGGGAGGGGAGGGGGTGTGCATCAATGATTACTTTCAGTGCTACAGAGAGGTACAATGGCATTATCATATTGCAGTAAATTACTACTTTGATGTAATGAATAGCGTACCAAGTAGTCTGAATTTTTTTAAGCAGCTTGACAAGATACTTGCAACCAGGAAATAGTCTAAGTAGCTAGGTAACTAATTCACTAAGCATAATCAAGTGACAATTATACATTCTGGCATATGGTTCCAAAATACCATGCTTACCTTTTCAAGTTCACTTAAAAATATGGTACCAGTATTTATAACATTTTGATTTGCTTATGAGAAAACTATTTGCATTGTCAGAACATATGAAAATTAATGGTGAGAAGGAAAGATGCTAAAAGATGTTAGGTCATAGAGGGATTAATAAATTCATTATTGACATGCCACTCATGTACTCTAGATAAAGAGGATATGATTTACACTAATGTGTGAGTAATGGTTCACCATAGAACATGTGAAACTTTCACTTAAAAATTAAGTCAAGAAATAGAAGCATTTTTTGAAACATGACACAAAACAGTGATTCAGAGCTGCCTACTTCCTCAAAGGAACTAAGATGCCACACAATAAAACATATTTAAACAATATGAAACTTTGGCCATCTTATTTCTATACAAGCTAAAGTCAATTTCCAATCTCATATTCTTACATCTATAAATAAAGCACTAAATTCTGAAAGGTTCTCCTTAAAGTCACGAAGACTAAGAAGTCAGGGATTTCTCATGAGATAAGCATTAGATTTTTCAAGATCATATAATTTTTAACTTCAGGTGAAGGAATAACACTTTTTGAGGGGAAAAAAACATAAATGCCCTTATCTAACTCTTTCCCAAAGAAAACTAAAAACTTTGCACAAAAGAAAGCCTCCCTCAAAAACACTTACTTTACAATTATGAACTTAAAACTAGACATAAGGCTTAATGAATGTAAAGTAAATTAACAGGAACTAAACTACTTAGTTGACAGAGGAAATAATGCTACAATGACCCTTTTTAAATCTCATTAAGAGAAGTCACAGTAATTACACTCACAACAGTTTTATTTTTTAAATTAAAAAAAATTGGAATGTTCATTTATTTTGAGAGACACACACACACAACGTGAGAATGGGGGAGGGGCAGAGAGACAAGGAGACACAGAATCCAAAGCAGGCTTCAGGCTCTGAGCTGTCAGCACAGAGCCTGATGTGGGACTCAAACTCATGAACCATGAGATCATGATCCGAGCAGAGTCAGACACTTGACTGAGTCACCCAGGCACCCCCCTCACAAAAGTTTCAATACTAAAAGTCAAGAAACAGTACCCTTCTAAAACACACACCCCCCTATATACACCACATACACTACAGACACTATAGTGAAATGTACTGTCTTGGTTAGAAAAGTGAGCATCTCAGGCAGAACTTCATCTGCTCTTTTACTGTGATAGGGGACCAGTAGCTGATTCATTTAATCTAATTGTCAATAAACGATGTATTTCCTTTACTCTTACAAGAAGAGCTTTCAATTATGTCTGTAAATTAAGTATCTGTAAGACTGATTCTATTAATTGTTTCAACCCTGAGTACATGCAGAACTGCCAATATGACGGGGACAAAGAATAAAACAAAACATCTGTGTTGCCATCGTCACTGGTATTCATCCACAAACGTCTAAAACCTTAAAAACTTTCTAAAGATGCAGATAGAAGATATGCAAGTTACAATACTAAACTGTGCACTCCATGTAATATTGTACGAACACATTTATCTCTTTTTTAAAGGATACCATTTATTTTCTTAACAATAGTCATGCAGTGTCCAATTCCACTTCAGTATCACACAGGTATCTTTCTGCGAATTCTATTAGCCATTGAAGAAATGCACTAAAAGGAGCCTCCACATCCACAAAATTACCTGACAAGCAATGTGCACGAGGTAGACCAGCTCTTTAGATTCACAGCCATTTTTCGTTACTTCATTCTGTTCTTCTGAAAGCGAAAGCTATGTCAAAAAAAAAAAAAAAAAAAAAGGGCAGAAGAGAGGGAGAGTTGTGATTAATGACAAATAAACGAGGCATTCAGTAATACTTGAACCCTCACGTTAACTTGCTCTAAGATAGGCCTTTTAATGGAAATCTGCTTACGGAAGACAAAATGAAGAATTCAGGATTTTTCAAAAACTACGTTTCTAAGAATTGTCTTTGTAACTTAAATCTAAACTAGAACAACTGCATAACAGAAAGAAATAAAATACATTCATTCATGAGTAGGTCTTCACCTCCTTATTTAGCACATATGTGAAAGGAAGGCAGTAAGGCAGGCACTGAGAGACAGCATGCCCAAGGGGTTAGAGAGGGCTCAGGCTTTATTACACAGACTGGAAACTGACTTCCCAGAGAATAGTCCGGGCCTGCAGACACATGTCACTTCAGAATTATGTATGTCTGTACACTGGATTTTACTTGTTTTTAAACCAGCAGCTCAAATTTAGAAATGGGGTCGTTTCATAGGAAAAATACACATTTTGACTTCTTTGAAAAATCAGAAAATCTGAAATATCGGACCCATATTCTCATATGAGCAACAACCGGCTGGAACGGAAAAGTGACCAAACCCTTTAAAGGAGGCATGTATTCTCCAGAAGACTTTGCCACAGAATTAATTGCTCTTCATTTTTTCCCCAGTATTTAGGCTGAATGTTCATTGTCATTCATCATGCCACTTGCTCTGTGACTTTTTTCCACATACAATTCTCTTCTCACATTTATATTACGTTTACAAACTCTGCTCCAGAGACACACAGCCCTGAGTTCAAAAGTGTCACTAGCGGGGCGCCTGGGTGGCTCGGTCGGTTGAACATCCGACTTCGGCTCAGGTCATGATCTCGCGGTCTGTGAGTTCGAGCCCCGCGTCGGGCTCTGTGCTGACAGCTCAGAGCCTGGAGCCTGTTTCGAATTCGGTGTCTCCCTCTCTCTCTGACCTTC
This sequence comes from Panthera uncia, assembly GCF_023721935.1. NCBI lineage: Eukaryota > Metazoa > Chordata > Mammalia > Carnivora > Felidae > Panthera > Panthera uncia. The sequence goes on along the minus strand of NC_064808.1, from coordinate 86,037,865 downwards.
CCCCGTTCATGCTCTGTCTCTCTCTGTCTCAAAAATGAATAAATGTTAAAAAAAAAAAAATTAAAAAAAAAAAAAGTGTCACTAGCTAGCTGTACAATATTGAGCAACCCATATAATCTCACATCAGGAAAATGGGAATGAAATAATAATGCTTATTCTCAAGTTTGTGAGGATCAAATGAGATAATGCACAGAAAGTGTTCACCAAGACGCCTGGTAGTCAGTAAGTACTTAATGTTACCTATCATTATAGCTAATATTATAAAAATAAAATATGAAGACATAGTCTCTATTTTTGAAAGCAGGATCACTGAGGTATTAAAAAAAACATTCTGGTCTGAAGTAGAAGTTCGCAGGATAATGATTATTCTCACACCAGTCAAAATAAGGCAGATTCACTACAAAATCATACTTTAAAAAAAGGATTAAGGGTGAGAAAAAACCTAAATGAACTAAGTTGTAGAAAGTGACAAGACATTCATGAGACAGAAGAGACTCATGGACGTGCTCAGACTCATGGACGTGCTCAGACTCATAGACATGCTCAGAAGCCTGGTAAAGATGCAGGAGGATAAAGAACGTGCATTAGACAGGGTTAAGCAGAAACCAGCCAAACCATGAAGACCGCATATAGACTAGAGTTGATGAACTAAAATTCCAACGAAAATCTTGTAACAGAGAGACAATACCCACCCCCCTCCCCAGGTATATAGACAGGGTCAATGCACCAACAGCTCGGGCAAGAGCAGGAGAACAGAGACAGATAAACCAGGAGAACGGAGAGAGATGAACCTGTGCAGTGTGTGAAGTCTCCCCGAGCACACGGCAGCTAACCAGTGTAGACAGGGACAGGGCAAGAAAGCACAGAGGGCCCTCTGAGGCACTCAAGACTGAGACAGAGAATGAGCGCATGCTCTCCCTTAGGTCAGAAAACTGGTGGCTTAGCAGTAAAGCATAAATAGATCGTCAGATATCTCATCAATTTTCACTTTCCCCGCAATGGGAAAAAAACACACAAGATTTCTAAACATCCAAACCATAAGGGAGAATATAAAACTTTAAAATGACAGCAACTACAGGGGCGCCTGGGTGGCTCAGTCGGTTAAACGTCTGACTCTTAATTTCAGCTCAGGTCATGATATCACGATTCCTGGGATCGAGCCCCATGTTGGGCTCCACACTGACAGGACAGAGCCTGCTTGGGATTGTCTTTCTCCCTCTCTCTCTGCCCCTCGTCCACTCATGTTCACTCTCTCTCTCTGGAAATAAACTTAAAAAAAAAATTAAAAATAAAAATAAATTAAAATGTCAGTAACTATAAAATAAGTAAAGACTAGAAATAAAATCAATCTTCCTAAACAGAACTGGGGGGAGGAGACGGTCAGGAAGAAGAGAAGAAACTTCCCCCAAAAGGCAAAAAGATGGATGTGGAGGAACGAACAGCAAAGACAGATGGTCCAATGATGTCAGCAAAATGGCAAAGTAGGCAACTGCAAATCCCAGTCCCTTCACAGAAACATGAACAAACAAGCAAAAACTCTCCCAACCAACTTGCGCAGTATGCTAGAATACAGTAAAGGTTTACAATCACCATGAGAACGCTGAATCAAGAAAAAGCCAACTTAAAAACTCTGTGGCATTTTCACCCACCCTCGCTCCACTCCTCCCCATCTTGGCAGCACTCCTGTGGATAGCAGTCCTGGCCCCAAGTACGGGACCCCCTTTCCCTGGGTCCAGAAGGAGGAGAGACATCATTGACAAACGACTGCATGTCCCTTCTAATCTGTCTGGCAGCTACATGAAGAACTGACACACAGCACACATCTCTTTTTCACCTAACTTGGAACTCATTCAGGGATTTAAAAAAGCAGCGTTGCTAAGATATTGTAAAATAAACTAAAAGTCTTCAGTCATATGAAGCAAAAGATTATAGTCAGCTTAAAGCCCAGGAGAAAGAGCTGAGGAGAGAGGCTCCTTGGGAAACGAGAGCACTCTAGAAACCCATGAACATGTTCAGGCTGGGACACATGCACGAAAGACAGGAGAAGACCTAAGCTTTCACCTCTACTCTCCAGGCTGTCAGAGCTGTAAAAAGCCCGGTTCATTGCTGAATGAGTGCCCCAACACAAAGGAAGTATGCAAAGACTGGAGGAAGTGGCTTTTTCTTTATTTTATTTTTTATTTTTAGTTCTTGGCATTCAGGGAATTCCCTGACAAAATACTACCTGAACACAAGTAAAAGAAGAAAGACTTCAGTGAGCACATATGACATGGAACACGATCTTTTCAAAAATAGTCTGTTAAAGTCACTAAAAACATAGACTGCAGCCCTCAGTATCAAAAACAGCAAACCTGTGGTGAGGGATAGAATCCAGTTCCCAGGGTTACCACATTATAATATCCAATGTCCAGTATACAACAACAAAATCACAAGATATACAAAGAAACCAGAAGGCATGAGTCATTGACATGAAAAAAAATAAATAAATAAACCAATAGAAGCTATCCCTGAGAAGTCCAGATATAGGACTTAACACATATTAAATGTACCACACGAAACGCACTCAAAGAAGTCAAAGAAACCACAAAGAACTAAAGGAAACATGAAAAACAATTTATAAATAAATGAAAATATCAAGAAGAAACAGAAAGTAAAAAAGGGAACAAAAAACGAATCTGGGGAATGACTAAAAATTCTAACTAAAGGGATCTAAATACTAACTAAAACTAAAAAATGCACTAAAGGGATCAACAGCAGATTTGGGCAAGAAAAATCAGCTTACTGAAAGACAGAATAAGTCAAAACACAGGTTTCCCTCACTATCCAAAAAGTAGAGCATTCCTTTAACCTTTACATTTTTTTTTAATGTTTATTTACTTTTGAGAGAGACACAGAGCACGAGCAGGGGAGGGGCAGAGAGAGAGGGAGACACAGAATCCGAAACAGGCTCCAGGCTCTGAGCTGTCAGCACAGCTGAGACACAGGGCTCGAACTCACAAACCGTGAAATCATGACCTGAGCCAAAGTCCTACGCTTAACCAACTGATCCATACCCAGGCACCCCCCACCTTTTTTTTTAATCTTTTAATGTTTATTTATTTTTGATAGAGAGCCTTTGAAACCTTTTAAAAGGCAAAACGGTATAAAGCAAAGAGTATCCCCTGCCTTTCAAAAGTCTACATTACACCACCTTACTTTTACGAAAGACCTCTGTTAGTTGGTACCTGGTTTTGCTAACTGAAAGAAATCCAAAAAGGGTTTTCACTTTTATGAAAAAAAGCCGTTACTCTACTAATGTAGGTCTTCATCAAAGCAAAGTGGTAAAATGAAAAGTTTCAGAAAGCAGCATAAACCTATATACAGTCCAAAGAACAGAAAGAAAAAGTTTTTAAAAAGTGAAATGTAGGGCACCTGGTGGACTCAGTCAGTTAAGTATCTGACTTTGGCTCAGGTCATAATCTTGCCATTCTTGAGTTTGAGCCCCGCACCAAGCTCGCTGCTGTCAGGCACAGAGCCCACTTTGGATCCTCTGTCCCTCTTTCTCTACCCCTCCCCTGTAATAAATGAACATTTTTTTTAAAAAGGTGAAATGTTACTCAGGAACTAGTAGGACACCTTCGAGAAGACCAACACATGCATTATGAAAATCCCAGAAGGCAAAAGAGAAAAACATAAAGAGATTATAGAAGTCATATCAGGAAAAAGGAAGAATATGGGGCTCCTGGGCAGCTCAGTCAGTTAAGCATTCAAGTTCAGCTCAGGTCATAATCTTATGGTTGGGGAGTTCAAGTCCCCATCGGGCTCTCTGCTGTCAGCACAAAGCCCACTTCAGATGCTCTGCTGCCTTCTCTCTCTGCCCCTCCCCAACTCGTGCTCAGGCTCGCTCTCTTTCTCTCTCTCAAAAATAAATATAAAAAAACAATCTAAGGGGCACCTGGGTGGTTCAGTCGCTTAAGCATCTGACTCTTGGTTTTGGCTCAGGTCATGATCTCGCAGTTTGTGAGTTCAAGCCCCGCATCAAGCTTAACAGTGACAGTGTGGAGCCTGCTTGGGATTCTCTCTCTCTCCTTTCTGCCCCTCTCCCACTCATGTGCTATGTCTCTCTCTCTCCCAAAATAAAGAAATAAACATTAAAATATAAATAAAGAAGATGGAAGAACAGGATGAGGCACCTGGGTGGCTTGGTCGGTTGACTGTCTGAGTCTTGATTTCGGCTTAGGTCATGACCTCACAGTCGTGAGATCTAACCCTGCATCAGGCTCCACACTGGGAAAGGAGCCTGCTTAAGATTCTCTCTCTCCTTCTCCTTCTGCCCCTCCCGTACCTGCTTGCCAAGTGCATATTCTGTCTCAACAACAACAAAAAAAATTAAAAAGGAAGATGGAAGGAAGAACAGGAGAGCGCAGACTCTAGACCCCCACACAAAAACAGGCATTAGCAACTATCAACACACAAGAATACCTTTCTGAAAATCCCAGAACTTGGGAGGTGAGGTCAACACAAAACTTAGACCACAAAAATTAAGAAAGTCACATCAGAAGGTAAAGAGGAGTGGTTTCACGATGACTATCACCCCTTTCCCAGGCCAGCATAGCACCACACTGAAAGGATTCCCTAGGACTGTGATCATCCTTTGGGAGAAAAGAGCCCATTAGAGATATCCAACTTCCCCAATGCTCAGACGTGATCTTCAGGAGGCCCATTCCTGTCTTTCCTCACAGGGAACACTGAAGGAATTGGCAGAGGGAGACCACCTAGGGTCACTTAGTAACAAAAAAGGGGGGTGCGACACAGAGCAACCAGCCAATGGATACTGGTACCATGACACCGTGGCACCATGCCCCTGCTGGCAACCTTGCCTGATAAGAAAGCCCCACCAGGAGCTCTGCCCATCTATAGAGCCAAAATGCAGGTCAGCCCAGGGGCAACAGTTATCAGTTTTTCCTGGTTAGGGTCTCACCCATACAATTTGTTTTTTAATTCCAATAAACATAAATTGTTATTTTAGTTTCAGGTATACAATACAGTGGTTTGATAACTCCATGTATTATTCAGGACTCATAAATTCCCTTCTCTTAATCCCCTTCACCTACTTCACCCACTCACCCCGACCTCACTTCTGGTAACCATCAGTTTCTTCTCTTAAACTAAAAGCTCATTTTTTTTGCTTTGTCTCTTTTTTTCTTTTTCCTCCTCATTTGTTTTTTGTTTCTTAAGTTCCACATATGAGTGAAATCACATGGTATTTGTTCTTCTATGACTGGCTTATTTCGGGTAGCCTTATATTCTCTAGCATTATACAATAATCCATGATATTGCAAATGGCAAGATTTCATCCTTTTGATGGTTGAATAATATTCTATTGTGTATATATACCACTTCTTTTTTATCCATTCATCTATTAATGGATACACGCTGCTTCCATAATTTGGCTATTGTAAATAATGCTGCGATATCGCTTCTCAGCCTTTGGCTAAGATCAAGGGTAAATAATACTGCAATAAATACAGGGGCGCATGTATCACTTCAAATTAGTGTCTTTGTGTTCTTTGGATAAATACCCAGTGCTGTGATTACTGGATCCTAGGGTAGTCCTATTTTTAATTTATTGAGGAACCTCCACACAGTGTTCTACAACAGCCGTACCAGTTTGTATTCCCACCAACAGTACACAAAGGTTCCTCTTCCTCCACATCTTTACTAACACTTGTCTCTTCAGTTTTTGATTTTAGCCATTCTGACAGATGTGTGGTGATTATCTTACTGTGGTTTTTGATTTGCATTTCTTGCTGATGAGCAGTGTTGAGCATCTTTCCATGTGTCTGTTGACACTCTGGATGTCTTCTTTGGAGAAATCTTTGTTCGTGTCTTCTGCCCATTTTTAACTGGATTAACTGGTGTGGTTTTGTTTGGTTGGTTGGTTGGTTGGTTTTGTTTTTGGTGTTCAGTTCTATAAGTTCTCATATATTTTGGATACTAACACTTGACTGGATATGTAATTTGCAAATACCTTCTCCCATTCAGTAGGTTGTCTTTTAGTTTTGTTGGTTGTTTCCTTTGCTGTGCAAAAAGCTTATTTTGATATAGTTCCAATAGCTTCTTTTTTATTTTGTTTCCCTTGCCTCCAGAAACATATCAAAAAAGATGTTGTTATAGCTGATGTCAGAGAAATTACTACCTGTGCTCTCTTCAGGGATTTTTATGGTTTCTCACATTTAGGTCCTGAATTCATTCTGAGTTTGTTTTTCTGTATAGTGAAAGAACATGTTCCAGTTTCATTCTTTTCCATGTAGCTGTCCAGTTTTCCCAACATCATTTGTTGAAGAGACTTTTTTTTTTTCCCATTGCCTAGTTAGCCTTCTTCATCAAAGATTAATTGACCATATAATTGTGGGCTTATTTCTGAGCTTTCTACTCTGCTCCATTGATCTATGTGTCTCTTTTTGTACCAGTACCATACTTTTTTGATTACTACAGCTTGAAGTCTGGAATTGTGATTCTCCAGTTTTGTTTTTCTTTTACAAGACTGCTTTGGCTATTCGGAGTCTTTTGTGGTTCCAAATTTTTTAATTGTTCTAGTTCTGTGAAAAATGCTGTTGGCATTTTGATAGGGACTGAATTAAAATGTTTTGTGTAGACTGTTGGGGATAGTATAGACATTTTAACCATATTTTTTCTTCCAATATATGAGCATGGAATGTCTTTCCATTTCTTTGTTTTGTCATCAATTTCCTTCATCTATGTTTTATAGTTTTCAGAGTACAGGTCTTTCACCTCCTTGGTAAAGCTTACTCCTAGGTAGTTTAATATTTTTGGTGCAAGTATAAATGGGATTGTTTTCTTAATTTCTCTTTCTGTTGCTTCATTATTAGTATATAGAAATCCAACAGATTGCTCTACATTGATTTTGTATCCTGCAACTTAACTGGACTCATTTATCAGTTCTACTAATTTTTTGGAGTCTTTCAGGTTTTCTATATATAGTATCATGTCATCTGCAAAAAGTGAAAGTTTTACTTCTTCCTTAACAAAACGGATGCCTTTTATTTTGTTGTTGTTGTTGTTGTTGTTGTTGTTGTTGTTGTTGTCTCATTGCTGTGGCTAGGACTTCCAGTACCATGTTGAATAAAAGGGGTGAAAATGGACATCCCTGTCTTGTTCCTTAAAGGAAAAGTTCTGTTTTTCCCCATTGAAGATGTGTGGGTTTTTCATATATGGCCTTCATTATTAGACATATGTTCCCTCTAAACCTACTTTGTTGAGGGCTTTTATCATGAATGGATATTGTACTCTGTCAGATGCTTTTTCTGTACCAATGGAAATGATCATAAGGTTTTTACCTTTTATCTTATTGATGTGATGTATCAAGCTGATTGATTTGCAAATACTGAACCCAGGAATTGATTTGCATCCCAGGAATAAATCGCACTTGATTGTGGTGAATGATTTTTTTTAATGTATTGTTGGGTTCAGTTTGCTAATATTTTGGTGAGAATTTTTGTATCTATATTCATCAGAGCTATTGGCCTGTAGTTCCCTTTTTTGTGATGCTTTTATCTGGTTTTGGTATCAGGGTAATGCTGGCTTCATAGGAATTTGGAAGATTTCCTTCCTCTTTCATTTTTTGGAAAAGCTTGAGAAAAATAGGTATTCACTCTTCTTTGAATGTTTGATAGAATTATGTGAAGCAGTCTGGTCCTGGACTTTGTTCATTGGTAGTTGTATGATTATGGATTCAATTTCATTGCTGGTATTCTGTTCAAATTTTCTATTTCTTCCTCCTTCAGTTTGGTAGGTTATATGTTTCTAGAAATTTACCCATTTCTAGGTTGTCCTATTTGTTGGCTTATACTTTTTCATAATATTCTAACTGTTTGATTTCTGTAGCGTCAGTTGTTATCTTTCATTTGTGATTTTATTTGAGTCCTCTCTATTTTTGATGAGTCTGGCTAGATTGATTTTATCGATCTTTTCAAAGAATCAACTCCTGTTTTCATTGCTCTATTGTTTTTTGTTTTTTAGTTTCTATATCATTTATTTCTGCTCTAATCTTTATTATTTCCTTCCTTCTGCTGGTTTGGGGTTTTGTTTCTTCTATTCCTAGTTTGAGAAGGTGTAAGGTTAGGTTTTTTATTTGAGACTTTTCTTGCTTCTTGAGGTAGACCTGTATTGCTATAAACTTCCCTCTTAGAACAGCTTTTCCTGCATCCCAAAGGAATTTTGGACCTTTGCATTTTCATTTTCATTTCTCTATATGTAATTTTTTATTTCCTCTTTGATTTCTTGGTTGACCTATTTATTGTTTAGTAGTACATTATTTAAACCCTATGTTTCCGTGCTCTTTCCATATTTTTTCTTGTGGTTGATTTCTAGTTTCATAGCATTATAGTCAAAAAACATCCATGTATGACTTTGATCTTTTTGAATTTGTTGAGACTTGTTTTGTAGTTTAATATGTGATCTATTCTGGAGACTGTTCTGTGTACACTTGAAAAGAATGTATATTTTGTTGTTTTAGGATGGAATGTTCTGAACATATCTGTTAAGTTCATCTGGTACAGTGTGTCATTAAAAAACACTGTTTCCTTATTGATTTTTTTTTATTTGGATCATCTGTCCATTGTTGTAAATGTAGTGATAAAGACCCCCACTATTACTGTATTACTATCAACTACTTCCTTTATGTTGGTTACTAACTGTTTTATGATTTGTGTGCTTCCAAAGTGGGTGCAGAAATATTTATAATTGTTATATCTTCTTTCTGGATGGTTCCCTTTAATTATTATTTGGTGTCCTTCTTTGTCTGTTACAGTCTTTGTTTTAAAGTCTATTTTGTCCAATAAAAGTATTGCTATCCTGGCTTTCTGTTCTTTTCACTTTCACATCATTTGCATAATAAATGTTTCTCCATCCCTTCACTTTCAATTTGCATGTATCTTTAGGTCTAAAATGAGTCTCTTGGAGGCAGCATATAAATAGGTCTTGTTTTTTTTCTTTTATCCATTCCATCACCCTGTGTCTTTTGACTGAAGCATTTTGTTCATTTACTTATAAAGTAATTACTGATAGGTGTGTATTTATTGCTATTTGTTACTTGTTTTGTGGTTTTTGTAGTTCTTCTCTGATCTTTTCTTCTATTGCTCTCTTCTCTCACAGTTTGCTGGTTTTCTTTTGTGATATACTTGGATTCCTTTCTCTTTGTTTTTTGCATATCTATTACTGGTTTTGGTTTGTGGTTTCTATGAGGTTTGTATATAACACCTTCTGCATACAGCAGTCTATATTAAGTTGATGGTCATTTCAGTTTGAACTTATTCTTTACTTCTCTTCCACTCCCCAACCTTCATGTTTTTGGTATATGGTGGTATACTTTACATCCTTTTATTTTGTGAATCGTTTGACTGATTTTTACGTATATATTTCTTTTTACTGCTTTTGTGCTTCCCACTTTTCTTACTCTTACTTATGGTCTTTCCTTTCCACTCAAAGAGTCCCCTTTCAATGCTTCTTATAGGGTTGGGTTAATGGTCATAAATTCCTCTAACTTTTGCTTGCCTGGCAAACTTATCTTCTCCTTCTATTCTGAATAGACAGCCCTGCAGGATACAGTATTCTTGGCTGCAGGCTTTTTGCTTCCAGCACTTTGAATATATCATGCCACTCCCTTTCTAGCCTGCAAAGTTGCTGCTAAAAAATCCACTGATAGCCTTATGGAGTTTCCCTTGTATGTATTGATCTTCTTTTCTCTTGCTGCTTTTAAAATTCTCTCTACATCACTCCTTTTTGCCATTTTAATTATTATGTGTTTTGGTGTGGACTTCCTTGGGTTAATTCTGTTGGGGGATCTCTGTGCCTCCTGGATCTGGATTTCTGTTTCCTTCCCCAGATTCAAGAAGTTTTCAGCTATTACATTATCAAATAAATTTTCTGCCCACTTTTCTCTCTTCTTCTAGGATTCCTATAATATAAATGTTATTTTGTTTGTTGGAGTCATGGAGTTCCCTAAGTGTATTCTCATTTTGCATAATTTTACTTTCTCTCACCTGTTCAGCTTGATTACTTTCCATTACTCTGTCCCCCGGTCACTGATTCATTTTTCTGCTTCCTCTAGTCTGCCATTTATTCCATCTGGTGTATTTTTAATTTCATTTATTGTGTTTTTCATCTCTGTTTTTTTTTTTTATGTCTTTGTTAAGAGTCTCACTGATGTCCTCCACTCTTTTCTCAAGTCCAGTAAATACCTTTATGACTGTTATTTTAAATTCTCTATCAGGCACATTACTTATCTCCATTTCACTTATATCCTCTGCTGTAGTTTTGTCCTATTGTTTCATTTGGGACACCTCTGTCTCATTTTGTCTAACTCTCTGTGTCTGTTTCTGTGTGTCAGAAAAGTCAGCTACAGGGTGCCTAGATGGCTCAGTCAGTCGAAGTCCGACTTCAGCTCAGGTCATGATCTCGCAGTTGACGAGTTCAAGCCTCACATCAGGCTGTGTGCTGACAGCTCAGAGCCTGGAGCCTGCTTCAGATTCTGTGTGTCTCTCTCTCTGCCCCTCCCTGTCTCATGCTCTCTCTCTCAAAAATAAAATAAACATTAAAAAAAAAAAAATTAAAAAAGTCAGCTACATCTCCTGCTCCTGAAAGTGATGGCCTCATGAAGAAGAGATCCCCTAGTGCCCTGCAGTGCAGTGTTCCATGTTTACTGGAAAGGTGTCTCCTATTTGTGTTGCGTGCACCCTGCTGTTGTGGCTGAGCCCCTTTTTCCTTCAGTCCAGTCATCAGCTGTGGCTCTCTTTGCCTCTTGTGGGCAGTGTTTATCCCAGCAGTGGGATTGAATCAAGCATGACTGGAAAGGGCAGATTCACCAAAGGGCAGGGGGGTGTAGGTAGCAAGTGTTTGCTGTTTCTCAAAGGTGGCCAGTGTATTTACCTTGGGGGAGGAGGAGTGAAATGGCACCTACCAGATCCTTTGTTCCTGGAGGAGTCTCCCAGCCATTTCTGTCTATGGCACAGACTGAGATTAGTAAATAACTCTCCCGTATGGCCCAGGTGTTTTGCAAACTTGTTTCTATGCTGTATCTCTCCTGGCTTTTTGTTTTGCTTGTCTCTTAAGGGCAGGGACTCAATTCCTATTGCCCTGCAGCTCTCCCAGAGCTTTAAGTCCTGCTATCTGTAAGAACTCACAAAATTCAGCCCCTCTAGTTTTCAAAGCCAAATGTTATGAGGATTTGGCTTCCCCACGCAGGCTCCTCACTGTGAGAGTCTGTTTCTGTCCCTTCTCTGCATCCACAGATCCCATTCTCCCACAGATGGCCTGCAGGTCTGTTTAGCTCCCCACCCTTCTTACCCTCTTCAGTGTGGCCCCTTCTCTACCTTAAGTTGTGATGTTTATTCTGCCAGTCTTCAAGTTGTTTTCTGGATTGTTTACACTGATGTGAGTGTTATCAAGTGGGATCTGGGGCACAAGGTGGGCTTAGAATCCTCCTACTGTACCATCTTCTCAGCTTCTATCTGTGATTATTTTACATGCAAATGGATTAAATTTCCCAGTAGACTAACAGATAGTAGGTAAATGGATACAAAGTGAGATTCAACTACAATGTGCCTAAAAGAGATTCATTTTAGCTTTAAGGACTAAAATTGAAGAGATTTATAAACTAAAAGTGAAGGATTAGGGAAAAAATACTTCTTGCAAATGGAAACCAAAAGACAAGAGGGGTGACTACACTTATGTCACACCAAGTAAACCAACCTTTAGTCAAAAAGTGTCACAAAAGAGGCGCCTGGGTGGCTCAGTCGGTGAAGCGTCCAACTCTGGATTTCAGCTTAGGTCATAATCTCACCGTTTGTGAGATCAAACTCCATGTGGGCTAACAGCACAGAGCTTATGTAGGATTTTCTCTTTCCTCTCTGCCCCTCCCCACTCACACACTCTCTCATGCTCTCTCTCAAAACAAACTTTAAAATAAGTGTTACACACAAAGGTCATTAAATAAAGACAAAGGGGTCAATTCATGAAGTAGATATAACAAGTGAAAATATTTATGTACTCAACACTAGAGCTCTTAAATATATTAAGCAAATATTTATAGAAAAAAAAAAGGAAGAGTAAAAAGCAATACAACAATAGTGAGGGATGTTAATATCTGACACTTAACATGGACAGATCATCCAGACAGAAAATCAGTACGGAGACGTTAGTTAGACTTAAACTATATTTTAAAAGAAAAAAGACCTAACAGACATATTCAAAATACTCCATCCAACAGCAGTAGAATACGTGTTCTTCCTAAAAATGCACACGAAACATTCTCCAGGACAGATCGCACGTTATATCACAAAATATGTCTTTGGAAATTTAAGAAGACTGAAATCATGCCAAGTATCTTTTCCAATTGTTATGAAATTAAAAATCAATAACAGCAAGCAAACTGAAAAATTCACAAATATGTGTAAACAATATTCTCCTGACCAACAGGTGTCAAAAGAAAAAATGAAGTAAAAAAAATATCTTGAGAAAAACAAAATGGAAGTACAATATAACAAAACTTGTGAGATGCAACAAAAATTGTTCTGAGAGAAGCTTATAGTGATAAATGCCCATATTAAGAAAAAGAAGATCTCAAATAAACAGCCTATCTTCACACTTCAAGGAACTAGAAAAAGATGAAAACACTAAGCCCAAAGTTAACAGAAATAAATAATAAAACTCAAAAAACAAATGAAATAGAAATAAATGAAAAGAAAAACAGAATAAAAGAAAAACAACATAAAAGATCAACAAAATGAGGCACCTAGGTGGCTTAGTCGGTTAAACATCTGACTTCGGCTTGGGTCATGAGCTCACAGTTTGTGAGTCTGAGCCCCGCGTCAGGCTCTGTGCTGACAGCGTGGAGCCTGCTTGAATCCTCTGTCTCTCTCTCTCTCTGCTCCTCCCTCTCTCCCTCTCTCCCTCCCTCTCTCTCTGTCTGTCAAAAATATTTTTAAAAAAAGATCAATAAAACTAAGAGGTGGTTTTTTGAAAAGATAAACAAAATTGAAAAAATTTTAGCTAGACTATGAAAAAAAGAGAAGACTCACATAAAATTACATATGAAAGAGACATTATAACTGACAGCACAGAAATACAAAGAATCCCAAGAAACTCCTACCAACAATATGTCAACAAATTGGATAACCTAGAAGATATGAATAAACTCTTAGAAACCTATGCCTACCAAGACTGAACTGTGAAGAAATAAAATTTTAATAGACTGATAACAAGGAGATTGAATCCATAACCAAAAACCTTCTAACAAAGAAAAGACCGGGGCCTAATGACATCAATGGTGAATTCTGTCAAACATTTAAAGCAGAATTAACACCAACCCTACTCAAACTCTTCCATAAAACTGAAGAAGAGGGAATACTCCCAAATTTATTTTATGAAAGTAACCATTACATCCTGATACCAAAAGCCAGATAGGGACATTATAAGAAAAGTAAGTTATACACCAATATCCCCGATGAACATGAATATAAAATTTCTGAACAAAATACTAGCAAACCAAATTCAACAGCACATTAAAAGGCCATGATCAAGAGGGATTTCTCCCTGGCATTCAAGGAGAGTTCAACATACACAATCAATAAATGTGATATACGACATTAATGGGAGGAAAGAGAAAAGCACTTGATCAACTCAACAGAGGCATAAGAAGTATTTGAAAAAGAATCCAACATCCTTTTATGATAAAGATGCTCAATAAATTAAACACAGAAGGAATGCACCTCAATAATGAAAGCCATATGTGAAAAACCCACAGCTAACATCATACTCAACAATGAAAAGCTGAAAGCCTTTCCTCTAGGATGAGAAACTAGACAGGAGAACCCCTCTTGCGAATTCCATTCATCATAGTACTGGAAGTCCTAGCCAGAGCAATTAGGCCAGAAAAAGAAATAAAAGGCATTGAAATCAGAAAGGAAAAAATAAAAATGTTTGCAGATGATATGATCTTATACTTAAAAAAAACCCATAAACTCTACCAAAAAATATTGAAACTAATAAATGAATTCAGTAAAGTTGCAGGATACCAAATTGACACACAAAAATTGGTTGCAATTCAATATGTTAATAGTGAAATATGTGAAAAAATTTTTTAATTCCATTTACAATAGCATCAAAAAAGAGTAAAATACCTAGCAATAAATTTAACAAAGGAGGTGAAAGATCTGCACATAGAAAACTGCAACACATTGCTGAAAGAAACTGAAGATACAATTAAATGTAAAGAATTGATATTGTTAAAGTGTCCATTCTACCCAAAGTAATCTACAGGTTATATCCAGTTGCTATCAATATTCCAGGGGCATTTTTCACAGAAATAAAATAAAATTTGTAAAATTTACATACAACCACAAAAGACCCAGAATAGCTAAAACAATCTTGAGCAACAAAAGCAGAGCTAGAGGCATCACACTTCCTGATTTCAAACTGTATGACCAAACTATGGTAATCAAAGAAAAACAGTACCGGCATAAAAACAGACATTGGAGCTAAATCAGAACCAACAGAAATGAATCGAGAGCCTCGAAACTGACCCATGCACATATAGTCAACCAATTTTCAACAAATGTACCAAAAGTACACAATCAGAAAAGGATGGTCTCTTCAATAAATTGTAGGAAAACTGGGTATCTACCTGCAAAGGAATAAAATTGGATCCTTATAGCACACACAAAAACCAACTCAAAATGGATTAAAGGCTAAAACATAAGACTTGAAACCCAAAACTCATGTAAAAAAACAGGAGAAACTCCTTGGCACTGATCTTGGCAATAATTTTTTGAATTTGACTTTATCAAAAGCACAGGCAATAAAAGCAAAAATAAACAACTGGAACTATGTCAAACTAAAAAGTTGTTGTACAGCAAAGATACAATCAACAAAATGAAAAGCAATCTACAGAATGGGAGAAAATATTTGCAAACCACATATTTGATATGAACTTATTATCCAAAATATATAAAGAACTCCTACAACTCAACAACAACACAAAAAACCTGATCAAAAAATAAGCAAAGATCATATATAAAAATTTTTCCAAAGGAAAATGGCAAATGGGTATATGAAAAAATGCTCAACATTTCTAATCATCCAGGAAATGAAAATCAAAGCCACAATGAGATACAGTCCACACCTGTTAGGATACCTATTATAAAAAAATCAAAACAATGTGGAGAAAAGGTATTCTTGTGAATTCTTACCTTTTGATTGCAAAGTAGTTGTGGGTATGTAAATCGGTACAAGCATTATGGCAAAAAGTATGAGGGTTCCTCAAAAATTAAAAATAGAGCTATCATATAACTTAACAATCCCACTCGTGTATATATCCAAAGGAAATAAAATCATTATCTCAAAGAGATACCGGCATCCCATACTCACTGCAGCATTTTCACAGTAGCCAAGATATGGAAACCACCTAAAGGTACATCTACACTTGGATAAAGAAAATGTGGTATATGCATAGACATACACACGTATGCATGCACTCACACACTACACACAATGAAATATCGTGCAGCCATAAAAAATAAGGACATCTTGCAATTCGTGACAACATGGATGAACCTGGAGAACTTTATGTTATACAGGCTTATAAAATAAGCCTGACACAGAAAGACAGAACTTCATGATGTCACTTATATGCAGAATCTTTAAATCTTTAGAAAAAAAAAAAAAAAAGGATGGGGCGCCTGGGTGGCTCAGTTGGTTAAGCATCCGACTTTGGCTCAGGTCATGACCTCAGAGTTCGTGAGTTCGAGCCCCACGTAAGGCTCTGTGCTGACAGCTCAGAGCCTGGAACCTGCTTCAGATTCTGTGTCTCCCTCTCTCTCTGCCCCTCCCCTGCTCACGCTTTGTCTCTCTCTCTCTCTCTCTCTCTCTCTCTCTCTCTCTCAAAAATAAACACTAAAAAAAATTTTTTTTTTAAAAAAAGGCTAGGGACACCTGGGTGGCGCAGTCAGTTAAGCATCTGACTTCAGCTCAGGCCATGATCTCACAGTTTTTGAGTTCGAGCCCTATGTCAGGCTCTGTGCTCACAGCTCGGAGCCTGGAGCTGTGTTTCCCTCTCTCTCTCTCTGCCCCTCCCTGCTCATGCGCACTCTCTCTCTCTCTCTCTCTCTCTCTCTCTCAAATATAAATAAATATTTTTTAAAAAGTTGAATTCAGAGAAACAGAGTTGTGCTGTAGTTACAAGATGCTGAGGGGCAGGGGAAAAAGGACAAACTTCCAGTGGTAAAGTGAATAAGTTCTAGAGAACTAAGGCACAGCACGGTGACTACACTTAAAAATAATGTACTGTACACTTGAAATTTGCTTGCAATAGATTTCAAGGGTTCTCAATACCAAAAAATAGTTACTATGTGGAGTGATGGATAGTTAATTAGCTTGATTGTGGTAATCATTTCACAATGTATACGTATATCAAAACATCACATTATACACCTTAAGTGTATACAACTTATATTTGTCAATCATACCTCAATAAAGCTGGAAAAAATATGTATGCACCATGTAAAAGAGCCCCAAATTATATAAACACTGACAGAATCAAAGGAAAAAACAGCCCTACAGTAATAACAGACTTCAATACACTACTTTAAGTAACGGTTAAATTAGCTTCTTTTCATATGCTTATAGGCCATCTGTATAACTTCTCTGGGGAAATGTCTATTCAAGTTCTTTGCCCACTTGTGAATTAGTCCATTTTATTGTTTTGAGTTGTAAGAGTTCTTTACTTTGGATATTAGTCCCATATCAGATACAAGATTTGCAAGTGTTTTCTCCCATTCCGTGGGTTACCTTTTAACTCTCTTGATAATATCCTTTGAAGTACAAGTTTCTACTTTTGATGAAATACAATTTATCTACTGGGTTTTTTGTTGGTTTTTTTTTGTTTTTTTTTTTTTTTGCCTTTAGTTTTGGTGTCATATCCAAGAAATCATTGCCAAATTCAATGTCATAAAGATTTTCCTGTATGTTTTCTTGTAAGTTTTAAAGTTTTCATTCTCACATTTAGGTCTTCGATTCATTTTAAGCTCATAAGGTAAAGAGTCCAACTTCATTCTTTTGCATGTAGATATCCAGTTTTAACAGCACCGTTTCTGAAAACGCTGTCCTTTCCTCCACTGAATGGATTTGATGATCTTGTTTAAAATCAATAGACCGTAAAAATGAAGGTTTCTCTATTCTATTCCATTGGTCTGTATGTCTGTCTTTACACCAGTACCACACTGTTTTGATTCCTTTAGATTGCAGTAAGGATTGAAATTAGGAAGTGTGAGTTCTTCAACTGCATTCTTCTTCAAGACTGTTCTGCATATTGAGTCACTTGAGAATTCCATATAAATTTTAAGATGGGTTTTTCTATTTCTACAAAAAAAAAAATAATGCCATTGGGGTTTTGATAGGATTACTATGAAGATGTAGATCACTTTGGGTAGTATTGTCATCTTAAAAACATTAAGTATTCCAACCCACAAACTAGAGATGTCTTTACATTTATTAGGCTTTCTTTATATTCTTTCAAGCAACATTTCGTAGCTCTCTGTATATAAGAGAGCTTGTTAAGTGTATTCTTAAGTGTTTTATTGATTTTGATGCTACTGTGAATGGAATTATTTTCTTAATTTCCTTTAGCAGATTATTCACTTTTAGCATATAGAAATACAACTGATATGGGATTGATGATTTTATATTTGGAAACTACTGAACTAAGAGTTTTCTTATGGAATCTTTATGATTTTCTACATATAAGACCATTTCATTTGCAAACAGATAATTTTACTTCTTTCTTTCCAACTTGGATGCCTTTTATTTCTCTTGCCTAATTGCTCTGAATCATACTGAGCAGAAGTGTTGAGAGCAGACATGCTTGTTCTTGATGTTAGGAGAAACGCTTTCAGTTTTTCACCATGGGTATGTTAGTTGTGGGTTTTTCATAGTTGGTCTTTATTCCGTCAGAGTTTCCTTCTGTTCCTAGTTTGTTGAGTGTTTTTATCATGAAAGGAGGCTAAATTTGTCAAATGCTTTTTATGCATCAACTGAGATGATCACATGGGTGTTTTTTTCATTCATTCAGTTAATGTGCTATATTACATTGACTGATTTTGATATGTTGAACCATCCTGGATTTGTGTTTGTGTTGATGAAAGCTTCTGGAGATGGATAGTGGTGATTTTACATAACAATGTGAATGCACTTAATGCCAATGAATTGTATAAAACGGTTGAAATGGCTAAAAAACAAAAAACACAGAAAACTCACCACTATCTATTCCATCTTCCCACAGGCATTAGTCTCCCAGCAGTATTAAATTTAAAATGCAAAATTAAAAATGTATAAAATGTGGTATGTAGCCATAGGTTGGAACATTATTTAATGATAAAAACAATTAAGTACGGATACATGCTATGCTTTACATGGACTTTGAAAACATGCTAAGTGAAAAAAGCCAGTCCCCAAAAGATGACATAGTATATGATACCATGTATACAAAATTTCCAGAAGAGGCAAATCCCTGGAGACAGAAAGTAGATTACCAGGGTTAGGGGCAGAAGTGTCAGGGAGGGGAGGGCTCACAGGTTGAGGAGGGAATGGGAATGATTGATAATGAGCACACGATTTCTTTTGGAATAATAAAAATGTTCTAAAATTAGACTGTGGCAATGGTTGCACACACTGTGAATATACCAAAAACCAGTGAATTGTATACTTTAAGTCGATGAATTATATGGTATATGCATTCTATCTCAATAAATGTGTTTTAAAAGTAGATTTTTAAAGGTGAAAAATCAATAGAATTTCAATAATCAATAGTATCTAATTTTAAAATGAACCTGAAAAAATATTCCATTCATGTTAACAATAAAAACTGTGTCACCTAAAAATAATCCGAACAGATTTAAAAATTCAGCATGATAAACACAGTAACTATCCTCAATTAACCTATAGATTTAAGTGCAATTCTTATCGAAATATCAATAGTTTAGGCGCCAGAGTGGCTCAATCGGTTAAACATCCAACTTTGGCTCAGGTCATGACCTCATGGTTGAGTTCGAGCCTCTGCTGTTAACATGGTTCCACTTGAATCCTTTGTCCCCTTCTCTCTGCCCTTCCCCCACTTGGGCGAGTGTGCTCTCGAACATAAACATTTAAAATATGTATATATTTAAAAAAATCAATAAAAATAAATTCAATAATAAAATAATAAAAAATATAAATTAAAGGTTAAAAGATAAAATAAATAAAAAATTAAAAGTTGCAATAGTTTGATTTTTTCCTCCCAGGATTTTTCAAGGGAAATGCAAAATGTATATGGGAAAACAATGAGTTAAAAAGAACCAAGACAACTTTGATTAAGTCAAGAGTCTTACCCTACTGGATATCAAGATTTATTGTGAAGCTACAATTCAGTGTCTCTCTGTAGGTACTTGTTTTTCATCTCATCAAGAGATAGGGCGTCCCTCTCCAGTTCTGAATTTATGTTGCACTTGGACTGTTTGAACCAAAAAAATGTGGAAAAAACAATGTTCCAGAACTTCCAAGACTAGTCATTAAAAAGTCTAACCATCTCTGCTTTCTTACTGTAAGCCTCCAAACCTTGATGTCAAAGGACCATAGTACACTACTAAAGAGTTCACAGAAAAACCCTTGATGGATGAAACACCATGTGGACAGAGAGACGACATGAAGAATCACTGGGGTACTAGATATCCAGCCCCAGCCACTGTCACCACATGACAATTGCATAAGAGAATCCAAGTAAGACCAACAGAGAATTTCCCACCTATGTCAACCCAAGGAATCAAGAATCATAAAACATGACAAAAGCATTGTCATGTTATGTCTCTAAGTTTTTGAGGTGACTCATACAGTAAGAAGTAACAGTAACCTATTAATTAAGAGGGATACTTATCCCAGCACAAGGATAGAGCATGGACCAATGGATCACAGAAGATAGCCAGATAACTAACACATATATTTGGACATTGATATATGACCAATTAGGACTTAAAAATTACTGGGGAAAAGAATTACTATTTACTCAATGTACTAAGATAACTAGAAAAAAAAAAAAAAATAGATCCCTACCTTATACCATAGTCAATGAGTAACTCCAGGTAAATTAAATGCCTAAATATGAAAAGCAATACATAAAATAATACAAATAAAAGTAAAAAAATTAATAATGGAGATAGAGGAAAATGCTTTTATGCCCACAGGGCAGGGAAGAATTTCTTAGCTAAAACACAAAAGGGTCAAAACAAAAGACTGATAAAACTGACTACTAATCACAAAAGGTACACCATAAACCAAGTGAAAAGATGAGTCACAAACTGGTATAAAAATATTTATAACATGCATTTGACAGATTTTTAACCATAATACATAATGAAAAAATGAGATACACATACACCTATCTTAGCATCTTGACAAGTACCTGGAATTTTAGTGAGGATCACTGAATATT
This sequence comes from Panthera uncia, assembly GCF_023721935.1. Classification (NCBI taxonomy): domain Eukaryota; kingdom Metazoa; phylum Chordata; class Mammalia; order Carnivora; family Felidae; genus Panthera; species Panthera uncia. The sequence goes on along the minus strand of NC_064808.1, from coordinate 86,017,350 downwards.
TGATGAATGACTGAATAAACAAATTGTCTCACTGGAATAGAGTACTCATTTCCATAACTGAATTCACTACCTTTCCTTACAGATCCTCTCCTTCCTCCTGAATTCCTTAAGTAAAAAAATAGCATAACCATTCATCTAGTTGACCAACCTAATCATCCTAGATTTCTCTACTACTCTTCCTCTCCACACATCCTGTCTTTTTAGATTCCCATTGTCAAGATCTAACTTCAAACTCCAATTCCTTAATCTCCCCTGTCTCCCAAAACTTGTCTCTCACACCTGTCCCTTTTTCCCCATTCTCCACTGCTACTGCCCTGGCTCTAGGCCTCGAAGGATCTGGTCTACTTGACTGTAGAATGGATGATTACTATAGTTTTCTAAACCGCTGTCTATCCATTTCTCATTATACACAAACCATGGTACTCTCTTCTCAAAATCCTGCAATACCTTCTCTGTTCCTAATAAGAAAATAATTTAAACGTAAAGTCCAAATACCATAGAGGAGCCCTGAAGGAAGGTCATTTCTCCACGTATCTTCTAAGTCATGTCTTCCCACAATCATTCTACTCCATCCATTCCCTTCCCTTCCAGGTATCTTTGTTTATGTTATTTTCCTTGCCTAAATGTTCTGTCACTTCTGCATATCTAAAATCTATTTAATCTTCAATAAAGTCTTTTTTAAATGCCACAGGAATAACCTCTCTCACCTCTGAATACCTATAAGAACTCTTACAACATGCATTACATTTTTCTTATCTTTCTATGTTTACTAGTATATTGCTTGTTACCCCTAAGGGAAGAATCTCTTACCTATTTCATCAGTGATATTCATATAAGTATCTAGCACATACAAGGTTTTTCAGTAAAACCATTTGGAATTGTGGGTTTTAAGACATCTTATGCACTAATCTGAACATCAGTGTGTTTATACAGTACCTGAACCACATGTATACTAAGAGTATACACTATGAAAAAATTAGGCAACATTTATTTGCCTGGAGAAACTTACAACGTGAATGTGATGATTTAAATTATGTTTACTTCTTCAAGTTAATGATATGTCAATCCTTTGTTTATAAGGAATGGAAAACAGAATTTCTAAGTCCCATACTCCTGGATTCTTTACAAATCTATTTTTGGAGTTATTTTTCCTATATTGAATTCACTTTTCTATCACCATGGAAACCAATCTGCAATTAGTGTTGTTAGAATATTTAAAAATACAACTCTATTCAGAAAGCATTCAAATGTTCAGAAAAGTCTTTTCTTTGCATGGAGGGTGGGAATTATTAGAGTAAGACAGGGTAAAAATCACCCCACCTACATAAAAAAATTATTCATCAAAGTCTAATCAACAGCTTGCAAATGGGGCACATGAAGACTTCTTGTATTCATCTTTTATAGAACTATTATGGTTGTAATTTCACTGTGTCATACCTATACAATTTATAAACATTTTCCTTCACCTCTGTAGCCTGTAGTAGATGTGGAAAACAGAAAATAATTTGTTGCGCAATATTATGTGCTCTACTCACACCTATTGTCAACATCCTAATATGCAATATGGAAAATACTACTTCAAAACTACTGAGCTGGGATATGCCAAGTGGACAAATAACTCTATGTTAGAGTTTTATCTTAGGTGGGTAATAAGTGAAATAAGTTCTAAGTTTAGCACATAAGGCAAAAATCAGTAACAGACAAAACTGTTCTTCAAATTTCTCAGGAAAAACTAGAGACCTAAATGCATCTTAATAAACCTAACAATCTGTTTCTCCTTCCAGATTGGAATACAGCACTGTTCCCTCAGCTAAGTACCAGATATAGTAACTGGTTTGCTCATCTTTATTTTTTTTTAAGATTTTATTCAAATTCCAGTTAGTTAACATACAGTGTCATATTAGTTTCAGGTGTGCAATATAGTCATTCAACACTTCCATGCAACACCTGGTGCTCATCACAACACACTCCTTAATCACCATCACCTATTTCCCCCAACCTCCCTCCAATCCCCTGCCTCTGGTAACCATCAGTTTGTTCTCTATAGTTACCAGCCTGCTTCTTGGTCTCCTCTTTCTCTCCCTTCCTTTTTCCCTTTGCTCATTTGATTTGTTTCTTAAGTTCCACATATGAGTGAAATCATGCGGCATTTGTCTTTCTCTTACTGACTTCTTTCACTTAGCATAATACTCCCCAGCTCCAACCAAGTCATTGCAAATGACAAGATTTCATTCTTTTTTATGGCTGAATAATATTCCCGTGTGTGTGTGTGTGTGTGTGTGTGTGTGTGTGTGTATCACATCTTCCTTATCCATTCATCAGTCTTTACCAGAATCACCCTCAGTTCAAGATACTGAAAGCAGCACTGATAACTCACTATGTGAATTTTTCATTTCAAATCCTCCCCTTAAATGATAATGATTTCACAGCATAAGAACAGGTACTAGTATGGAACGTGCAAAACAGTAGGGCTGAAAGTTCTACTTGCTTTGGTTTGAGGAAAAATAAATTCTTTGGTGGAGTGGCAACAGTAAAATTATAAAATTATAATAGCTTTGGTTTCAAAAGGCTATGCCCACACCTTATGTACTTTTACATAAGTATATTTTAACTAGAAATATATACTAGTCTGGAAACTATACATAGTGTTGACAAGATGAGGGAACTAACCTTTTCATTAGTTTAATTCATTTTTATTAATAACTGAAAGTCCCTCAGATAAGTACCAAAACTTGTTGCTGGTACATATCTCTATAAACATTAATCTTACATTTAGATAAACTCTTTCTTATTATTATTATTTTACAGAAATGGACAGTGCAAGTGGGGGAGAGGGGCAGAGGGAGAGAGACAGAGAATCCTCAAGCAGGCTCCATGCTTAGCAAAGAGCCCAGTGAGGAGCTCAATCCAAGACCTGAGCCAAAATCAAGAGTCAGACACTCAACCAGCCGAGCCACCCAGGCAGGCACCCCTAGATAAATTCTTACTCACGAAGAAAAACCCAGTCTGTTTCCTAAAAGACACCACACTTAGTTAATAATCAACTGAACTGGTAAATACCAGATATTTAAAATATACCAGGTTATTTTTTAAATTTTTTTAATGTTTATTTATTTTTGAGAGAGAGAGAGAGAAAGACAGAGCATGAGCAGAGGAGGGGCAGAGAGAGAGGGAGACACAGAATCTGAAGCAGGCTCCAGGTCTAAGCTGTCAGCATAGGGCCTGACACGGGGCTCAAACCCGTGAACCAGGAGATCATGACCTGAGCTTAAGTCGGATGCTTAGCCAACTGAGTCATCCAGGAGCCCCTACACCAAGTATTTAAAATACTGGAATCGAAAATGTAGAATCCATATGTATGATACCTTACCCATTAACAATCTATTAACAAAGGATTCTCAATTTCTATTCAAAGGGGGAAAATGCAATGATGTGTTTTCTCTGGTTTACTTTATAGTTATCTTTAAACCCTGAACGTTCTAAATACATTACAATTTCAATATTCTAACCCATAGATTTAATTCTTTCTGAAACTGAAGCTAAATTTTTAAGTTAATTACAATTACTGAAAATTCATGTTATTTTAACTTACTCTCTTCATTTCACAATTTTATATAAGGTTAGGAGGGTTTTTTTTTTAATTTTTAAAGTTTATTTATTTATTTTGAGAGAGAGTGCAAGCAGGAGAGGGTCAGAGAGAAGGAAAGACAGAATCCCAAGCAGGTCCCACACCATCAGCATCGAGGCCAATGCAGGGCCTGAACTCACAAACTGTGAGATTCTGGCCTGAGCTGAGATCAAGAGTTGAACGATAACCAACTACACCACCCAGGTGTCCCATAAGGTTAGTTTCTGGGTTAAAAGGTATATTACAGGGGTGCTTGGGTGGCTTAGTCAGTTAAACATCCAATTCTTGATTTCAGCTCACAGATTGTGGGATCAAGCCTCGCGTCAGGCTCTGTGCAGACAGTGCAGCCTGCTTGGGATTCTCTCTCTCTCCCTCTGCCCCCCTCCCTCACGTGCACACACACACACTCTCTCTCTCTCTAAAGTTCTTTAAAATTTGAGCAATCTGGTTTGTTTTTTAGTTATCACCTCACTTACTTCCCACAGAACTCTGTAATATATATTTGAAATAGACATATTTATTCCTATTTTACCGATGAGGAAACTGAGGACCAGAGAAATTAAGGAGTTTACATGAGATCACACAGGTTACACTGCACTACTATGCATCATACTTTTTTTACCTTCAACTACATTAAAGATGTAGGATATTTCAAATCTGTGGTTTGTTCCTTCTTATTAAAACAGGAGTCTTGTCATTTTATCCTTTCCTAGCACTTTTGGAACAGAATGACTGTATGGCCTTGACTTAAACACAGGCTGTACCAGTTACCAAAGCTGTGATCTTGGGTAAGTTCTTAAAACTTTTTTTTACTTCAATTCCCTCATCTGAATCTACTGTGAAGAGTAAATGAGACAACATACAAAGAGTATTTAGCATGATGTCTGGCTCACAAAAAGCATTCAATAAATACTGGCCCATATTTATATTATAATTCTGATTAATTCATTTAAAATGAAATTTCAGGAGGGGGAGCTTATTTTATATTACTTGTCAACATTGTTACACTCAGGTCAAACTTTACTACCTCTTTCCGTATTTCTCAATATCAAGGCAAGAATGCACCTGATAATACAAGGCCGTAGTAGCACTTGCGAGTTCCCTGCACAGAAGCTTTAGTAGAGAATGCCTGAGACACGGGTATGCAATTCCATACTTTCCGTATTTCAGGTAAAACCTGAGCTCTTGCATTCAGGTTCATTTAACGGAATGCCTCGTTTTATATAAAATCAGATAAAAAGAAACATTAATTCACAGCTTCTGATAACCAAATGATATAAGAAAATGTAAACCACACATACCCATTTGAGTATCCTCTACACTAGATGGCAGTACCACATAAAGCAAACAGGAAGAGATTAATTCCTCAAGTGGGTAAATGAGAATAAAGGGATTGTATCTTTGCATATTACAAGAGATTTTTTCCTTGTTACTGAAAAATACTTCACGAAATGTGATAAATCTTTGTGTTTGGACAGCACAGTTGATACAACAGGGAGAAATGCAATTAGGATAATAAATTTACAGAACTTAAAGCTACATGTAGCTTTACCTAAAACAAGAACCCATTTCTAAAACTTATTTATCTTCATCTTCTTTTTTTTTTTTTTTGACATTTCAATTGCTCTAAACAAAACATAATACGACACTTATGTGCCAAAACCTGCAACATTCATTCAAAGTACTATTTAGGTGGAAAATGTCCAAACTTCAATGCGCTTATTTAAAAACCAATGGCTGAAAATGAATAAAATATCAACAATACCTACAGAATTATATTTCTCTAAAGAAAAGCATATACAGAATAATATTAATATCTGACAAAGTTGATTTATGATAATACTAGTTTTCCACCATCAAATAGGTGCATGCATACTGGTTATTCACAACTCTTTTCCAGGGAAAAATATAAGGAACTAAACTTTGAATTCAAGAAACAAGAAATATGACAAAATAACAAATCCAAAAAAATGTGGAATAGAAAAAAAATAGGCTTAGGAATTAACAGTAAGAAAGGAAGGAAGAGTGTGAGGGAGGAAAGGAATAAAGGAAGAATGGAGAAAGGAAGGAAGAAAGAAAGAAGGAAGCAAAAAAAGAGAGACAGGAGAAGGGAGGGAGGGAGCCTCGAACTGATCAAACCATAAGCTTGTTTCTTAACAAGACCAAACTTTAAGAATACCTTGTGTACAACATATACTCATAAATTTGAAAACCTACATCAAATGTACATTTTTCTAAGAAAATATAAATGCTAAAAATTGGCCTAACAAGACACAAAAGAACCTGTCTAGACCAATAATCAAATCATAAATTAAAATGGTAATTAAGGATTAGGCCCTTGAGGCCAAAAAAGGCTTTAATAGGAAAATTCTACTAAACCTTCAAAAAACTGATAATTTCCACTCCTACAAACTTCCTTGGTATTGATTTTTAAAATGAGATATGGCAGTGAAGTTCCCCAAAACTCAGGCTACTGGACAAGTACAATATATAGATCAACATCACTAAAAAACATAGACACAAAAATCATCAACTCTTAATGGAGTAAAAAATGGAATTTATTTTTAAAATATTTAAGCTGGGGCACCTGGGTGCTCAGTCGGTTAAGTGACCGACTTTGGCTCAGGTCATGATCTCATGGTTCATGGGTTTGAGCCCTACATCGGGCTCTGTGCTGACAGCCTGGAGCCTGCTTCGGATTCTGTATCTCCCTCTCTCTCTGCCCTTCCCCCATTCTCATTCTCTCTCTCTCTCTCTCAAAAACAAATGTTAAAAAAATATTTAAAAATTTAAGCCAGTAGAGTGTGTCCCAAAAATATAAAGACATTTCAACAATCTGTTTTTATGACCAGAGTAATTCTTTGTACTAATTTTTAAAGACCACTCATTCATACTCTATAAAAGTAGACTAAAGGAAGAACATGACATGATAAACACCCTCTGTTGCCCCTGTGTTATTATATCCTTTTTCCTCTTTACCTTGTCACACCCCCGTTCATTTAAATCAGAGCTCACAGTTCATCTACAACATATTAGCTAGAAGATTAAGGGAAACAAGGCGAAGATTGGCTGACAATCTCCCTAGTGGTCAAGACAGCATGACACAATGAGAACATACCACCAGCTGGCCACACCCATTATACACCACACCAGGATAATTTCTCCTCAACATGGCAGTGCCACCTTACACCACAAGTTACAACTGAAGATACTGGACTGAGACTTCAACAGGAAAGTCAGATAATTTGGCTACAGTCTACTAAAAATGACTTGAAATAGGATTTGAACACATCCATGCAATCTAAAGCATATGTCTTACCAATCTACCAGAAAAAATACACATGGGCTTGAGAATTATTTCATCTGGTACAAATTATATCAGAAACAAAGGAATGTCTGGGGATGCTCGATGTCTACTCTGCTCTCAAAAGGTAGAATACATGATTTAAGAACCACCCTATCTTTCAGAATGAGGGAGAAACTTTTCTAAGACATTCCATTTTACAAAAAAACATGTATGAGAAAAAAATCACACCACTCTGCTCTAAGCTTCAAACATAGAAATCATTTTTCTATTGCCAAAGCATTCTTTCAAGAAATATAAACATTACATTTTCCTACAAGTTCTTCCAATTTATTTTATACTTACGTCTACATTTTTTTTCTTACAAAAACAGTATGCTCTGTTGAAACTCTTTAATTTATCAATATAACAAGAATATTGTTTCCACTTCAGTAAATATTCTACATGATTTTAAGTAAGTACATAGACTTTCCCCGTACGAATAATCCATAATTTATGTAACCCATTCTGATTTCTGAGCATTTATATTACTTCTTACTTTTTATTATAAATGATGATGAGATGAATACATGGATAATCTTTTGAGACTTGGTCTTTATTTATCATGCCCTCGTCTCTACTAAAAGAACTTCTACTCTCCTTTAAAATATCACCAAATGTCATCACCTCTGCATAGCATTTTCTGATGCTTCAAAAAGTTAATTTATCAGTATTTATTGAATATATATGTATGCATAAATAAATGAAGACATGAAATTAACTTCAAGGTAACATATCTTGATTCTAATGTATGTTAGAATTATCCTTTAATATTTCAGTCTTCCCATTTAAGTTTAAACATTTCAAAAGAATGAATACTGTTGTCCTATTTTTTTTTCCTTCCAACATACAGTATGGTGTCTGGAATACTGCCAATACACAATAAGTGTTTGTTAAATGACAGACTCCTCAGCATATCTAACAGGAAACATCACAAAGATATATCTTCAAGAGCACTACTGAGCCCCCTAATACTGAAAGATTGTGCTGAGTTCTACAGAAATAAAAAGTGTGACATATCAGCCCAAAGAGTTTATAACTGGGAATACCAAAAAATAAATAAAAATAAATAAAAGTGCAAATGGTGGATGATGTAAAAATATACAACTTGCATAAATCAGCACATTTCAAAAATAAACTTAGCAATAACTGTCAACTTTCTAAATGTATATACCCTTGACCCAACAAATCATCTAATAGGATTTTAATGCATATACTCACATCAATAAAACCTAGAACATCCATCAATAGGGAACAAATCAAATAAATTATGGTATAATAACAAAAAGAAATGAAATATAGCTGAAATAATCAGCTAAATCCAAATCTCTGAAAAAATATATCCAAGATGTCATTTCAAGTAAAAAAGCAACTTTCAAGGCAGTATGTATAGTAGCAAACTATCTGTATTTTTAAAAAGTTATAGACACCTGGATACAAGGTTATGGCTAGAGAAATACGGAGATATTGCTATGTATTTTATAAAGAATTCTAGACAGGCACATAATAGTTAACAGGAGAGCGCGTAAAGGGAATTTTCACTCGTGTTTGTAAATGTCATCATTCATTATACTTGATATATATATATATATACACACACACACACACTCATAAAGAATATATTCTTTTTTTCAATGTTTATTTATTTTTGAGAGAAAGACACACACACAGAGTGCGAGCGGGCGAGGGGCAGACAGAGAGGGAGACACAGAATCAGAAGCAGGCTCCAGGCTCCGAGCTGTCAGCACAGAGCCCAACGCAGGGCTCGAACTCACAAACAGCCAGATCATGACCTGAGCCAAAGTGGGAGGCTTACCTGACTGAGCCACCGAGGTACCCCAAGAATACATTCTTATCATGTAAGGGGAATATTTAAATGTTGAAAAACCCAAAATATTTTAAAAAGTATTTTTGAAGCATATTTTATTTTTTAAACATAAATTCATTTACCCATACATTCAACAAATATTCACCAAATGATTTTTATGTGTCAGGCACTGTTCTAGATGCTGAGGTAGAAAAAAATAGAATAAATAATAATAGTTCACATGCCAGAGAGTGGCGTTACAGAGAAAAATAAATTATGGGAGAGATGGGGAATGTTGGTGACCAGGAGTTGCAATTTTATGTAGAGAAAGTACACTCTTTCTGAGAAGGTAACTTTTCAGCAAGTATTTAAAGAAGGGAAGGTAGTAAGTTACATGGTTATCCAGCGAGAAGAGTTTTCCAAGTAGAGGAAACAAAAAAGTCCAAAGGTCGTAAGAAGGGAGCTGTATCCTGGGGGAAGAGCAACGGTGGCCAGAACACTTGTGTCTTAGGGAAGGAGAAATAAATGAAGTAAGAGATGAGGTCAGACACGTTGAGGGCAGATCTGGTAAATCCTTTTCAGAAATTTTAAGAAATTTGACTTTTTACCATGAAGAATACAAGAAGTAACTGGAGTGGTTTTGAAAAAGTGACATGATCTGACTTATATTTAAAAGACTCCCCCTTGCAGTTGTGCCAAACAAGGTTATTGAATTAATGGCCCCACAATGACGACAGCAGGTAGGAGAGAAAGAGGTGGGTGTAGTCAGATCCTGTGTTTATTTTAAAGAAAGAGCCAAGAATTTTGCCGACGGACTTGGATTAGAGACGTCCAAGATGGTTCAGAGGTTTCGTCTAGCCTCAGGAACTGGAAACATAGGTTTTAGAAACATAGGTTTACTATTTACCGACATGGACAGGACAGCAAGAGGAGCAGGTTTGAGGGGAGACTGCTAAATGTGCGACGCTGACAAGTCATCCAAGTGAAGTTGCAATGCAGTCAGCTAGATAGACAATGCTAGAATTCAAAGGAGAGACCGTGAGCATTTCCTCTGTATGTTATATGATAATAAAATTACTGGCCCAGTAATTTCTATCTCAATTATTTTATAAGCGACTGTGTCTTCAAGTCTCCATAAAATTGAAAATCTGAATTTGCAACATCAGATCAAAAAAACTTATTTTCATTTTATCACTGAAATTCTAGAAGTTAAACATAATTTTCTCTGGATTTAAAAAATTTAGAGCTCAGTGACATCTTCTAGGATACTATGGCCTACTGCAGTCACATATTTTTAATATGTGAGGAAAAGAAAGAGCTACAAATACAAGAAATCCAGAAGTCTAAGAGAAATTCCTCAGATCAGAGTGAAAAAAAGTAGGTATGCAAACGACAGAATGTCCCACATTTGGGACATACTAAAAAGCAACAATGGAGTCAACTGGCAGTCTGAATAACCTACTGGGATATACAGAGCTACCAAGCATAAGGCTGATGACCTATTCCAATCACATTTAATAAAGTTTTCATACTTATTTTCTCCTCAGAACATACTGTCAATCTGATATTAAAAATAAGTAAAGAGGGGTACCTACATGGCTCAGTCGGTTAAGTGTCTGACTCTTGATTTCGGCTCATGTCATGATCTCACAGTCGTGAGATCCAGCCCCACGTCAAGCTCCACATGCAGTGTGTAGCCTGCTTAAGATTCTCTCTCTCCCTCTCCCTCTGCTCCTCTCTACCACTCATGCTCACTCTATCTCACTCTTAAAAAAATTAAAAAATTAAAAAATTTATAAGAAAAAATAAGGAAGGATTCTAGGAAAATGGTAGAGTAGGAAAGCACTAGTAATCTCCCATCTAGGCAACAGATATGCTGGCAGAATCTGTCTGATATAATTATTTTGTAATTCCAGAGTCTGTGGAAGACTTGCAACTTCCAGGGAAAAGCTAGGATAGTAAATTGCAGCTCATTTCAGTCTATTTCGGCTCTCGAACACAGTAGGAGCTACCCAGCCCCTCAGCATCCGAGGCAACCGTGAAGGAACTACATCTTGTGAGCAGCTTGTGAACAGCTTGGGGGAGACTGAGGAGGCAAAAAGACCTCTTCCTATAAATATCAAAGGGTCTGTGCTCTGGTCCCTAATTGCTGTTTCTGATCTCAGAGATGCAAGTAATTAGATGGATGGACATTGTTGTTACACCTCCCCATACTGTTGCAAGCATCTACCAGCTGATGCCACTTCTAAGAAATTTAAAAGGCCTGTACTCTTTCCTCCTTCATTTTTCTGTTTCCCCCCTGAGAAGCCAGACATTAGACCAGATCATTAGAAAGGAACTGCATATATGCAAAAAATTAGAAAGTGACCAATTATGACCAGGGAAAGGCACAGGCTCAAGAAGACCTTAAAACAAGTGTCTTAAAGGTGCCAAAAAAACTAAAGAAATATACAGAGAATGCCAAGAAAGTGATGTATGAACAACATGAACAAAATAGAAATATTAACAAAGAGACATAAGATCTAAAAAGGCACTATGGGGGGCACCTCGCTGGCTCAGTCGGTGGAGTGTGTGACTCTTGATCTCAGGGTCATGACTTCAAGCCCCATGTTGGGTGTAGAGATTACTTAAAATTTTTTTTTAACATTTATTTATTTTTGAGAGACAGAACATGAGCAGGGGAGAGGCAGAGAGAGGGTGAGACACAGAACCCGAAGCAGGCTCCAGGCTCCAAGCTATCAGCACAGAGCCTAATGTGGGGCTCGAACTTACAAACCATGAGATCATGACCTGAGCCGAAGTCAGATGCTTAACCGAACCGACTGAGCCACCCAGGCACCCCTGTAGAGACTACTTAAAAAAAAAAAGAATTAAAAAGTATTGTGGCTTTAAAGTAGAATCACTACAATTCTCATTTCATAAGAGAAAATTAAGGGGAAATCTGAACACACAGAAGAAACAGTCAGCCAACTTGAAGATATGACAATGGGAATTACTGATCTGAAGAACAGAATCAAGAGTGAAGACATGTGAACAGAGTCTCAGGAAGCTATGTGACACCATGAAAGAACCTAACAGAACTATGGGAGTCCATCCCATATACATTATGAAAGTCTCGGAATGAAAACAGAGAGACAAAGGAGCAGAGATAATATGTGAAGAAATAATGGCTGAAACTTCCCAAATTTGATTAAAGACATGAATATAAACATCCAAGAAGCTAATAACCTCCAAATAAGATGAACTCAAAGAGACTCACACTGACACACATTATAATCAAACTTTCTAAAGCCAAATACGGGAAGACCCCATTTTATTGTGCTTCACAGATACTGTGATTTTTACGAATTGAAGGTTTGTGGCAACCCTGCATTAAGTAAGTCTTTTGGTGCCATTTTTGGAAGAGCATTAGCTCATTTTGTGTCTCTGGGTCACATTTTGTTAATTCATGCAATATTTCAAAATTTTACATTATTATTACATTCGTTATGGTGATCTCTGATCCATGATTAAGACCTGCTGAGGGGTGCCTGGGCGGCCCAGTTGCCTGAGCATTTGACTCTTGATTTCAGCTTGGGTCGTGAGATCAAGCCCTGTGTCAGACTCCATGCTGAGTGTAGAGCCTACTTAAAATATTCTCTCTCTTTCTACCCCACCACCCCATCCCTGCTCATGCACTCTCTCCAAAAAAAAAACCAAAAAAACAAAAAAAAAAAAAAACCTGTTGAAATTTCAGATGATGGTTAGCATTTTTAGCAATAAAGTAGTTTATACACTAGGAAACAAAAAATTCATCTGACTTACTTTATTGCAATAATCATTTTATTGTGGTGGTCTGAGACCAAGCCTGCAATATTTGTGAGGTATACCTGTACAATGACAGAATCTTAAAAGCAGCAAGAGAGAAGCAACTAGTCACATACGAGGGTTCCTCAATAAGATTATCAGATTTCTTACCAGAAACTTTGGAGACCAGAAGGCAGTAGTCCAATATATTCAAATTACAAACAGAATGAAAGTGTCAACCAAGAATACTATCTCCAGCAAAACCATCCTTCAAAAGTGAGAGACAAATTAAGACATTCCCAGTTAAACAAAAGCCGAGGAAGCACCCTGTCAATAGACCCAGTCTGCAAGGAGGGCTAAAAGGAGTCCTGCAAGCTGAAGTGAAAAGACACTTGACAGTAATTCGACCTCAGTAAAGGTGAATACATGTGCAATTATAAAAACCAGTTATCACTGTAACAATGGTTTGTAACTATGGGTCTTTTCTACATGATTTAAGAGACTAATAGTTTTTCTTTAAATTTTACACATAAAAGCTAGTATTGTGCTTATTACTACACACTTTGTTTTCAATATAGTTTAAGAGGCATTAAAAGAATTATTAGTTTATGTTTCTGGACACACGATACATAAAGATGTAATTGTAAGATATTTAAAACCAAAAAGGATGCAGAATTTTTGTATGTTATTGCAGTTAAACTGGTACAATTTCAAATTAGAGTATTGTAACTTTAGGATGTTAAATGTAATCCCATGGTAACAACAAAGAAAACAGCTATACAATATACGCAAAAAGAATTGAGAAAAGAATTTAAACATTTCACTACAAAAAAAATCCAATTAAATCAGCATACATTGTATTACAGAAAGAAATCTATAATACATACAGAAAAAGAAAAAGATAGTAAACTGACAGAAATAAGTCCTCCCTTTTCAGTAATTAAATAGAATTGATTAAACGCTATCATCAAAAAACAGAGATGGCAGCCAAAGCAATCTTGAAGCTGGAGGCATCACAATCCCAGATTTCAAGGTATACTACAAAGCTGTAGTAATCAAAACAGTATGGCACTGGAACAAAAATAGCCACAAATAGACAACCCAGAAATACACCTACACTTTTATGGCCAATTAATCTATGACAAAGGAGACAATAAATGGAAAACTGAATAGCCACATATGAAAGAGTGAAACTGGACCACTTTCTTATATCATACACAAAAATAAACTCAAAATGGATTAAAGACCTAAACGTGAAACCTGAAATCATAAAACTAGAAGAAAATAATGGGCAGCGATTTCTTTGACATAGGCCTTAGCAACAATTTTCTAGATATCTACTCAGGCAAGGGAAACAAAAGCGAAAACAAACTATTGGGACTACACCAAAATAAAAAGCTTTTGCACAGCAAAGGAAACAATCAACAAAACAAAAGGGCACTTACTGAATGGGAGAAGGTATTTGCAAAGGATATATCCAGTAAAGGATTAACACCCAAAGTACATAAAGAATTTATACAACTTAACACCAAAACAGTAACTAATCAATTACAAAATGGGCAGACCTGAATAGACATTTTTCCAAAAAAGACATATAGATGGCAAACAGACACATAAAAGATGCTCAACATCACTAATGATGCCACTCAAATGAGTGAAATGCAACTCAAAACTACAATGACCTATTACGTTACACCTGTCAGAATAGCTAGAATCAAAAAGACAAGAAGTAACAATGGTTGGTGAGAATATGGGAAAAAAGGAATATTTATATACTGTTAGTGGGAATGCAAACTGATGCAGCCACTGTGGAAAACAGTGCAGGGGCTCTTCAAAAAATTAAAAATAGAAATACCATATGATCCAGTAATTCCACTACTGTGTATTTATCCAAAGAAAACAAAAACACTAATTCAAAAAGATACATGTAACCCTATGTCAATTGCAGCATTATTTACAATAGCCAAGATATGGAAGCAACCCAAGTGTCCATCAACAGATGAATAAAGATGTGGTAGTATATATACACACATGCATACCTACATACATACATACATTCAATGGAATATCATCAGTCATAAAAAGAATGAGATCTTGCCATTTGCAAAAATATGGATGGACCTAGAGGGTGTTATGCTAAGTGAAATAAGTCACACAGAGAAAGGCAAATACCATGTCATTTCACTTATGTGTGGAATCTAAAAACCAAAAGAAATGAACAAACAGACTCTTAAATATAGAGAACAAACTGGTGGTTGCCAGAGGGGAGGATGTAGATGGGAGGATGGGTGAAATAGATAAAGGCTATTAAGAAGTACAAACTTTCAGTTATAAAATAAATACTTCAAACAAAAAGTACAGCATAGGAAATATAGTCAATCATGTTATAATAAGGTTGTTGGGTGAACAGAGGGTGACTACACTTACTTACTGTGGTGAACATTGAGTGATTGTTTAACCAACATGTTGGACACCTGAAACTAACATAACACTGTATGTTAATTATACTTCAATTAAAAATGATAGATATAAAAGGCTAAATTAAAAAAAATACATTCCACCAATATGCTCACTTTAGATCAAAAGACACAAATAGGTTATATAGATAAGTCCTAAAACTCAAATAAAAAAAAAAACAAAACAAAAACCAAACAAATCAATTCAAAAATGGGCAAAGCATTTGAATATAGACATCTTTCCAAAGGAGATACACGAATGGACAATAAACACATGAAAAAATGTTCAACATCACTAATCATGAGTGAAATGAAAATTTCAATTTACTCATCAGTATGGAAAAATACTCCAAGATACCAAATAAATGGTTACCCAGAACTTTGTGGCTTACAAGTATTTGATTCTAAGTATATAATGGTGATATTTTGTGTATCTCTATTGCCCCATCACACCATTGACTATCCATGCTCTCTTTACTATTAGAAATGGAGTCATTACGGGGCTCCTGGGTGGCTCAGTCAGTTAAGAATCCGACTTCGGCTCAGGTCATGATCTCACAGTTCGTGAATTCAAGCCCCGTGTCGGGCTCTGTGCTGACAGCTCAGACCCTTGAGCCTGCTTCAGATTTTGTCTCTCTCTCTCTCTCTCTCTCTCTGCCCCTCCCCTACTCATGCTCTCTCTCTCTCTCTCTCAAAATAAATAAACAATGAAAAAATATATTTAAAAAAATGGAGTCATGAGTGTCTTTAAATCTAATCAGATTGGAGAAACAGAAATCAACGGGTGGCAATGGGAGTGGGACCACTCAATATTACTCATAGGGACTCACTAGCAAAATTTATGCTTCCTGTCCCTACCATCATATATTCTCTGCTAACCTAGAAGTCTTAGTTCCAAAAGGAGGAATGCTTCCACCAGAAGACAAAACAACGATTCCACTGACTTGGAAGTAAGCCTGCCACCCAGCCACTTTGGGCTCCTAATGCTTCTAACTCAGCAGGCAAAGAAGGGAGTTTTGGTGTTAGCTGGGATGACTGATCCTGACTACCCAGGGGAAATTGGACTGCTACTCTACAACAGAGGTAAAAATAAAAATAAAAATAAAAATAAAAACAAATACATCTGGAATATTGAAGCTCCCTTAGAGCATCCCTTGGTATCACATGCCCTGCCACTGAACTGAATGGGAAATTAGCAGAACCCAATTCAGGCAGGGCTATTAATGGCCAGACCCAAAATGAAGGTATGGGTCACCCAACCAGGGAAAGAACCACAATCAACTGAGATTACTGCTTAGGGCAAAGGGAATACAGAACGAGAAGCAGAAGAAAGTAGTTATAATACCAGCTACAACCACATGACCAGCTACAGAAGCCAGCACAATAATTGCCATGAGTATTACCTTCTTATTTTACTCTGGAAGTGCGTGTGTGTGTGTGTGTGTGTGTGTGTCATAGCAAACATCTTTGGTTTCTTTTCTCTTGTTACTTTAAAGATTTATATCATGGTACTTAATATATTTTAACTTTTCGTCATAGTATTTAAGTTGCAGGATGCCAAGAAGAGTAAACATTACTCAAGGCCTTTGTATTCTCTTCTGGGAAAATGGTCAAAATGTTTTTGGTTGTATAAAAAACAGTTGATCATGCTGTTAGGCGAAGCAGGACCCTATTATTGTCTTTATTAGAGATTAAGTACAGTTTAAGGAATGCCTAGTTGGCAGAGTGGACTGTGATTGTTAATTTTATACATTAACTTCAGATCAAACATTATTCCAAATAATTCTGTGAAGTTATTTTTTAAACGCAGATTACTCTCCATGATGTGGGTGGGCCTCATCCAATCCACTGAAACTCTTTAACAGAAAAAGAAACCGACCTCCCCCGAAGAGGTATCTCAGCCAGCAGACTGTGCTTGCACTCAAACTGCAACCTGAACCCTTCCCTCGGTTTTCAGCCTATCCTGAGATTTTTCAACTTAACCAAGTCTCCACAATCACAGGAGCCAACTCTTTAAAATAAATCTCTCTCTCTCTCTCTCTCTCTCTCTCTCTCTCTCTGTCTCTCTTTATACACACACACACACACACACACACACACACACACGCGTTGGTTCTGTATCACTGGAGAACTCTAATATAATCATATTTTAAAACAATAATAAAACAGACTTTCAGAAATGATTGGTGGGTACCATAGTAAAATACTGAAATAACAGACCACCAATGATCCATACAACTAGAGGGGCAATGCACTGCACAAGAGAAGGCCATTAGCACTCCACTCCAGGGCTATGGTTAATATCCATTCTGTCTGGTTGTCATACCAGGGATTTTTAATATCACTCTTTTTCACACTATAAATATAAATTCCAAGCAACCTCAACGTTCAAGTCAAAATTATGAAACTTATACAAAAAGGAAAAGGACAATAATTTCATAACTTCAGGGCAGGAGAGAACATCTTAAATGTGACAGGAAAAGTACAAGTCAGGCTTATGCATACATACAACTACATAAAATGCATAAAATAAAGAATAAAATAAATGATACCTGTACAATGAGAGCAGCATAAAGAGAGTCAAATAACATGCCACAATGTGGGAGAAAGTGTTTTTATTACACATGCAAAAACAATAAAGGACTGGATGCAACATGAAAGAACACCCAAAATATGTAAAGCATTCCCATGGTTGAGTAAGAAAAATATAAGCAAATCTGTAAAACAAAATGAACAAAAGATCTGATCTAGAGTTTTAAAAAAACAGAAATCTCAAATGCCCAACAAATATTTGAAAAGATGTTCAACTGCATTACAAATCAGGAGACTACAAATACATACAGTGAGAGAGAATTACATCCTCATCAGATGAGTAAAAATTAACAAGTAGCAAACAACCAAGAGTTCCCAAGGATGCAGAACAGCAACTGACATTTACTGTTTATGAAAGTATACATTTGTCAACCACTTTTGGAAGTAGCTTGGCTTTACTCAGTAAAGCTGGACATGTGGGTATTGTAGAACTCTGAAATTCTACTGTGAGAAACTCCTGCATATGTGCGTGAGGATTTGTGCACAACAACGTTCACAGACAGCAAAAACTTACAACCCAAATTTCAAACAAACAAACGAAAAAGAAGATAAATTACTTGTAACATAATGCATGCTATCGATTAATATACAGTAGTGAACAAATTGAACCAACTATAACTACATACATCTACAGGGATCAATTTCACAATGGTAAATGAAAGCAGAAAGAATACATTCAATAATGAAGCCCACCCAGGTTTGATATTTCAACCTGCCCCTGATCCTTCTTATCCTGTTCTACTTTTTTACCATAGCTCTTTTCTTGGCCATCCTCTGTGCGCTTTAAGAATGGGTATTCAGATGGGGTGCCTGGGTGGCTCAGTCGGTTAAGCGTCCGACTTTGGCTCAGGACATGATCTCATGGCTCGTGGATTCAAGCCCCATGTAGGGCTCTGTGCTGACAGCTCAGAGCCTGGAGCCTGCTTTGGATTTTGTGTCTTCCTCTCTCTGTGTCCCTCCCCTGCTTGTGCTCTGTCTCTGTCTCTCAAAAATAAATGTTAAAAAAAAAATTAAAAAAATTAAGAAAAGAATGGGTATCCGGTTTTTGTTGTGGTTGTTGCTCACTGATATAGCCAAAGCACCTAAAACAGTGCCTGGTACACTGTACTTGCTCAGTAAGTATTTGCTGAATGGATTAGAATAATTCTAAGTACATAAAGTTCAAAAATAGGCAAACTAAACACCCATACTGATTAGGAATGCATACAGATAATAAAACAAAAAATTATAACAAATACTATAAAAGTCATGGTAGAAGTAATCTTTAGGGTAGAGAAGGCAAGTGCAACATAGGAGGGACACCTAGGTAATTTCTCTCTTAGCCTGGGCTTTAAAATATACATATATATATATATATATATATATATGTGTATGTAACATATATGTATACATGCACATGCTCTATAAACATATATACTTACACACACAATATACCTAAAAGTAAGAAAAAATACTAAAAAATAAAATAAAATAATAAAACTCTATTAGCACATCTGCCCCGTACTCCACTTCACTCCAACTCTCATTTAATCATCATTACTATGACCCAATGTTAGTCAGGGAACAACTAGAATACTTCATGCTATAAAACAATAGCGAATTATAAGGAGTCTAATAGAAGTTCTAAGATTATAGTGATTCGATTACACTATTTCCACCTAAAATAGGAGTTATAGGGCATCAAGTATTTGCCAACAGAAGGAAATAAAAGTTTTCCCATCAACCAACAAGACATCAATAGAAAAAACTACTTCTAAGTGTCACCTCTCATATATAGATAAAAATAGAGACCAAGAAAAAAATACAGATATAGATATATCTTAATTCAGTATATAGGAAATATTTCAAATATACCTGTATGCTGCCAAACTCAACGTTCTCATAATGGAAATGTGCACATTCAGCCATCTTCGGAAAGTGACCTTTAGTGAAGGGTAACCTGAAGTACATGAAATAACTAAGTGAGACGCAAGATACTGAAACAGTCAGAATAACTAAGCCCAAGGGAAAAATAAAATGTGTTGAAGAGCTCTTGCAAGCAAAACTATTTAATAAGCGCATGCGCATGAGCACACAAATAGCCACACAAACCTTCCCAGAAATACAGTGGATCAAATGAAAATTACATTCAGTGCACAGGTCAAAAACAAAAACAACAGAAAAAATTAAAAAGCACCACTACACTCTCCTAATCTTGACCCAAGGCAATGTCCGTAGAAAATCTATGTTTTCAGTGAATGTTATAAAAACTGTGAAGAGCCAACTTCTGATCAGAAGCAGCATTCCCGATGAAATATACAACCAGATTTTACCTGTGAATGTTGTCGCAGCCCATCAGTCCTGGATTGGTGGGTCTGGATGCAGAATGAATATTTTTATCTTTGTCTTTTCTCTATTTACAACGAAAACATAGCTATCTAACACTCTACTGGGTGAAAAGATGGTTTTTCTGGTTTTTGTTCTTTAATGCCAACTTCATGGGATGGGGAAGGAGGTAGGTAAGGCTTCAGTGGGAAAGTATGAAATGGTTTTTCGGTTAAAGACTGAAATGGATACCTTCAGACATTTGACATAAGAGCCAACTACCGGCATCAAATTCAGGCTTTCTCAAAGGCAGAGCTGAGATACAGCAATCTCATAACTCAAATGACAAAGCTGATTTTTCTAAATGAATGAGAACATGTATTAAGGGCACTGAGACAGACACACTTGGATTGTTCCCATTGAACAAATGCACCCTAACAGACAATGACATAAAGCTGTTGCGAGGACAAAATTAAAATCTATTTTTAAACAAGCAGATAATCTTCAGACCTATTCCACTAATTGTTGAGTCATAATTTAGGCTTATAGTATAATTTAATGTGTGGACAGTAAGAGCATATTTACCAAGAAATCTAAATAAAAGTTGTAAGAGAACTAAAAAACTGACTGTCATTTATACAAATTCACTGAAAACCCACTGTAAAATCATACTCACTTTTTCACCTGTTTAACCTTCATACTGGCTGTGCTGCCACATGTCTTAAGACCAAGATCTCCAGGAATCTCTGGGACATCTGCTCCTCTTGCCTTAAAAAAAATAATAAACAAATAAAAACAAAGGATTTAGGACTATTCCTTTAATATAAATATTTTAAAAAGCAGATCATAATTTTAACGGTTCTGCTGACTCTGTACCAACAGCAATGCATACTGATTTAATAATCTTTTCTTAAAATTGTAACTCACTTGAGTTTTAATTACTAAGAATAAGAAAAAAAATATTCACCTAATTTAAAAACTGTACTGCATAAGGAAAAATTTTCTGTGAATCTTAAGAATTATCATACTCTTACAATCAAGTTTCAAAAGCAGCTATTATATCATCTGTCTCAACACAAACTAAAATCTCCCCTAGGGAACTGGAAAAAAAAATAACCTAGCTTACAATGATTAAGAAAAGTTGAAATGGCAATCTGAACATAATCAGGAGATCACAACATGCATTTTTCACACCTAGATCTGAAGGTGACATGTATGTCATACTTCCAGTTTAACCCTTGGTCTGCCAGTTTTCACAGTCATGATTTCTTAATTCTAGTGGCACATTCAGCTGCATCATTTTAAAGCCAGAAACTGGAAAATCAAATGGTTCTCCATATTCTGGACAAAATAAACAGCAAATCCAAATACCTATCGTAAAGAAACAAATTTACAATATATCATCTATGATTTATAACAGAAAAATTGAGTTATTAGAGCCAGTGCCACAGGATGCAATAATATGGGATGAGCAGTTACAATGAATTAAGAAGAGACTCACAAAGAAGATGTGTATACTCAGCCATAAAAAAGAATGAAATCCTGCCACCGGCAACAACATGGATGGACCTTGAGGGCATTGTGTTATGTGAAATAAGTCAGAGAAAGACAAATACCATATGATCTCACTTACATGTAAAATCTAAAAAATGAAACAAACAAAAACCAAGTTCATAGATACAGAGAACAGACTGGTTGTTTGGGGTGCTGAGGCAAGGGGTAACTCTAGCTCTAGATTTTAAAAATTTGGTGACGTTGATCATGTAAACAACAACTCAGACTGAGGGTATTTATCCTAGATGAATACTATATAACTTAAAAATTATGAGTGAACAACATACTTCTAAGGACAAAAAAGAAAATATGGTATTTTCCTCTAGTCATTCATTCAACTGAAAAGACTTTATCACACGGTCTTTTGCAACAACAACCTAGATCACCTTATTTTGCTAAAATAATGTGCAACAATATTCTTTCATTTTTTATGAAGTTTGTGCATCAAAATTTACTTGACATAAAGAGGTTTGCTGTGCTTAAATTCTTATTAAAATTTCTAATAAAGTGGGTTTTCACTATTCTGTAAATTATTCATTAACAGACTTAAAAATATAAAAGTAAAAAAGAGTAACTGGACATAGTTGGTAAATGGTGATGATTTTATCTGGTAGACTGAAACCTAAAATATTAACTCAATTTTGAATATAGGCTCTCTGTGCTAGAAAGTCCATCATCCCCTAACACACATCAAAGGAGCATTTTTAGCAATAAAATATTTCTTAAATTAAGGTAAGAATATTATTTTTTTAGACATAATGCTATTGTGCACTTAATGCACAGTACAGTAAAAGAGTGCAGTACAGTGTAAACATAGCTTTTACATGCACTGGGAAATGAAAAAATTCATTTGACTCGCGTTATTGCAATATTCACTTTACTGCAATTGTCTGGGGCCAAACCAGCAATATCTCCAAGGTATGCCTGTATTAGACACAGCAGAAGAAAAGATCAGTGAACTTAAAGAAACAGCAAGATAACTATCCACAAACAATTTTTATTTGGTTTTTAGTTTGTGTGTGTGAGAGAAAAAGACAGGAAAAAAAGTCTCAGTGACATATAGAACAATATAAAGCCATTTAACATACATGTAATGGATGGTAAATAAAGGAGAGTAAAATGCCTTCCCTTGGGATGGTGGGAGGGGGGTTAAGGAGAAGAAGAATAGAAAAAACAATTGAAAAAATAATTGATAAAAAAAATTATAAATTTTATGACGATTATAAACACACTGATCCAGAAAACTCCATAAATTCAGAGTCTGATAAACACATAGAAAATTACACAGGGCATATCATAATCAGATGGCTGAAAAGCGCTGATAAAGATAAAATCTGAGTAGCTGCCAAAGGAAAAAAAAAGAATACACATCACATTCACAGGAATAAACAGAAGAAAACCAAAATTTGGACTGAGTACTTTCAGTTGCTTTTTTAAACAACTGTCAACATAGAATTCTATATCCAGCAAAATTTATTTCAAAAAAAGAATGTGAGGTTTCCAGCCTTTTCCAGTGTTTACGGTAAAAACTCTAAAGATAACAAAATGAAATAAAATATACACATGCAACTACCTAAGAGCTCTAAAAATTTTAATGACAGCAGGTAGATTTGGAAACAAAGTCAAAACTTGCAGAGTGGCTAATGTAGCGGCAGTGTGCTTCCTGGCTTTTCCCATGTTACCTCCTAGACTGACCCAAGGACAGGCTAATCAGGATGTGAGTAACAGGCAGAGTCAGCAAAACTCTTAGAGAAGTCCAACTTTCTGGCCAAAAGATGTGAACACTGCCCCTTGTGGGGAAAAGGGCAGAGAGATTGTTTTTTTCCCCTTTTATCTCTTCCAACCTGGCCCAAGGACAGACCTGAGGGTACCACTTCAGTTGTAGAGTGAAAACCCATTCTTCTAAATAGAAAAACAATGAAAAAGGACTCTTATATAAAGATTGTGGAGATAATCCTTGTTATTTTTTTTTCTTTTTTCTCTCACTATTTACACCTAACAGTAGCTCAGTCAGAAAAAAATGTGTATTATACCAGAGGCTAAAGCTCTTGGAGAATTCCACCCTTCCAATCAGAGAAACCAGGGAAAGCATCCTTTGAGAACAGTGTGTGCAAAATCCCTAACAAAAGTAAGAGTACAGCAAAGACTATAAAACTGAACTGATGCTAAAACCACCACCTAAAGAATAAAGAAGTCCAGAGAGAAAGTTCAATCTGAATCCAACCAGGCTGAAGTCTGATAAGACAAAAAAAAAAAGAAAAAAGAAAAAAGAAAAAAGAAAAAAGTCAGCACTCTATACAGGACACTAGTGGAGTCAGTCTCACAACACAATATTCAAAATATCCATGACACAATCCAAAATTGCTAGATACACCACAACCAGTAAAATATGAGCAATTTCCAAAGGAAAAGACAATCAAGAAAGGCCAAATGTGAAATGAAACAGATGTTGGACTTATCAAAGAC
Organism: Panthera uncia; assembly: GCF_023721935.1. Lineage (NCBI taxonomy): Eukaryota > Metazoa > Chordata > Mammalia > Carnivora > Felidae > Panthera > Panthera uncia. The sequence continues at coordinate 85,993,414 of NC_064808.1, read as the reverse complement.
TTTAAAACACATATATTACAATAAACACACTGCATTAGATATTGAAACCAATGGAAAGACAAAAATTCCTTGATGAAAAATGTAAAAAAAGATCAAATAAAAATTTCAACATGGAAAAATATAGTATCTGAAATAAGAAAATACTGACTTGGCTCAATAGCAGAATAGAAACGATAGAGGAAAAGAGTCAGTGAACCAACAACCTAACAATAGACTAAAAGACATTAATTATGTACTCTGAAGGACAATATTCAAAATTGTTTTAAAAGACTGAAAAATACAGGGGTGCCTGGGTGGCTCAGTCAGTTAAGCGTCTGACTTCGGCTCAGGTCATAATCTCATGATTTGTGGGTTCAAGCCCGGCATTGGGCCCTGTGCTGACAGCTCAGAGCCTGGAGCCTACTTCTGATTCTGTGTCTCCCTGTCTCTGCCCCTACCCCACTTGTTCTCTCCCTCTCTCTCTCTCTCTCTCAGGAATAAATAAACATTAGAAAAAAATTATTAAAGACCTGAAAAATATGAACAGACTCACAGATACCCATGGAAGAGAAATATGGTCACAGAAAACAAAAATTTTGATGTAATAATTCATGAAAACATAACAAATTTGTTGAAAGATACGTATTTACAGATTCAAGATCGGCAAAAATAAAACAGAATAAAATCAAAGAAAACCACAAAACAATCCATCATAATCAAGCTGTTGATAACCTATATAAAATAAGTATCCTGACAGCCACCAGAGAAAAAAGACATACTACATTACATAGAGAGAAATTAGGATTTAAATGACTGGATTTCTCATTAGAAACTAAGAAGACCAAAGGATAGTGGAACCACATTTATAAAATGCTGAAAGAACGCTCAATCCGGAAAACTATATCAAGTGAAAATATCCTTCAGAAATGACATAAAAATGAGATCGTACTCAGATTTTCAAAAATTGAGAGTATTTGTTACCAGAAGATGGATTCTACAAGAAATACTAAAGAAAGCTCTTCATATAGAAGGAAAATGGCATCAGAATAAAACATGGACCTTCTGGTAAAAAGGGAGAGCAAAAGAAATAATAAATAATTAGGTAAATGTAATAGATCACTAATCTCCTCTTAAGTTCTTTAAAATATATGTGCCAATTGAAAGCAAAAATTGTAATAACACTGATGAATGTAAATGTAATACTTACAGAAACTAGAATAATAAAGGGAAAAGATAAAGGGAACTACTGGTGGCGAGTTTTCTGCATTCTGCTTGAGCGTAAAATAATTTTAATATAAAGTTAGATTATAAAAAGTTAGAAAAAATGAGACCAACAAGGAAAAAAAAGAAAACACCATGACAAGATAGATCTTGAGAATGCAAGACTGGTTTGACACCTGGAAAGATATTCAGTGTTTTGATTTGTTTGAGTTCCTAAATAAAATAACAAACCACATCCATCACTGTATGAATTTTTAAAAATACTTCAGAACCAAACTGAATTTATCCCAGAAATGCAAGATTGGTTCAACAATAGAAAAAAATCTATCATTATAATTCAATCTTAATTATAATTAAAAATTATAAGGAAAAAATGCTAGTTTGTTGCCATAAGTCCAAAAAAATTATCTGATAAAACTCCACACCCATTCAAGACAATAACATCCAACAAGACTGCTCAACTGACAACAGTAAACTGAACAAGCTGAAGACATATTTATCTCTGCTCTCTCTCACATCTTACCAAAATAATACATAAATTTCTTTACGATTTTCTTCTTATATTGGCAAAAGTACAAAGTACCATATTCATAAGGTTATTCTTTGCAGGACTATCTTTATTAACTAAAGGGTGGAAACAACCTAGATGTCCATCCATAAGGGAATGGTAAACTATGTTGCAGCAACACAAGTGAATAACAGCTGTAAGAGGAATGAGGAATATTTTAATGTATTGCTATAAAATAATCTTCTGCATAGGTCATGGCAGGGAGACGCATGCTATAAAAACAAGCTACCTTTTAACTAAAAATAAATACAAAAATATGTGTATTTTCTTATACTTAAATGAGATAGGATAAACCAAAAGTCAATTAAAATGTTTATCTATGGAGGAACAAAGAGACAGGGGATAGAAGCTAGATTTTTCTGAATGCCTTGTTTTGTAGTTCAGATGTAAATGTTTTAAATATTTGTAAAACTAAATTAAATTAAACTGGGGCAAAGAAAAAAAGGCAATCCCTTAAAATCCAAAGCCAAATAAAACAAATGAACCTTATTGTTTTAAATTGGAGGCTTAAGCACACAGAGAGAAATTACTTCAAATGACACTAATGTGAAGTAATAGACCTCAAATAGGATATATCCTCCTAGAGATAAAAGGAAACAAAGTATTCTCAGTAATGTTTGCATTATTATTTTGAAACTATTAAAAGTAGAAAATTAAAGCAAATAAGTAATTGTTAATGTCATTAAAAACTAAGGTTTTCAGAATAAGAGATACAAATCAAAGAAATTAAGCAGAAACCCTTATCATTTCCCCATTTTTTGATGGTGAGGGGTTTTAACTAAGGCTGCTAGAATAATGGAACAGGTAAATGCAAAAGGTCCACTGAATAACCACAGTCAGCATGTAGCTGAGTCTTCTGTGATATACCCACGAACAGAATTTTAAAATGAAGTTTAAAATTTTTAAATGATAAAATACTCAAAATACGTTAAATGTCAATTACATAATAAATCACTAAAAAAAGAAGGTAGCAGACCATAAGGCTCTTTCATTCCTAAATTTCTCAGGATATTTATAAAAGATAAATGAAAACGAATGACATACTTATCAAATTTATAGACAGAAGAAAACTAAAAGGGATTCTAACACTCTGAGTGACAGAAGTTGAAGAGACTTTAACAGGCTGCAAAGACAAACTAACATGATTATAAAGTGCATCAAGAACAAAAATTCAATTATATAAGTATGGGGGGGCACACTCTGTTTGATAAAAATTCACATAACGAGATCTAAGGCTTATACTTAACCACAAGCCAACTATAAAAGTATATCCTCACTGGTAAAAAGCTAATGCAGTCTGAAAAAATGCGGCATCTATAAAAAGGACAGTATCTGTTTCTCTATAATCTGAACCAGTTAAACCACATACGAGAATAGTTCATCCATTTCAGGAAATTATTTGATACTGAAAACTTAACAAAAACAGGAATGGGTAATGTTTTATCCTTTCTACTTCACTGCTCCCTAACCCAGAAAAATATTCCACCATTCCTGCCACTGGTACAGACCTTTAAAGAATCTTGCAAATGACTATTTTCCAGCTCCCATGTAAAGCTCTCCCATGGCTGGGTAACAGAAGTGATTTAAGTCTTGTAACACACTGTGTTCGGATACAGAACCATTAAAGCTGGCTACTTCTACAGTCAGCCCCAACACAAGGCACACCCTTTTGTGTTATCTATGTGCGTGACTATCTTCTCCCAAAGTCTATAAAGTCCATCTTAATAAATACTAGCAAAATGCTAATGGGTATTACAGATTTTTAAGGAAAAAATAGGATATGGAAAGGTGTTTAACACATAATCAGAGTGCTGAAAGAAATCTCATTCAGCCATTTCAATGCAAGGAGGAAACTGAGACCAATAAAGAAGAAACAACGTGCCATAGTGCATTAGACACAGTATTTAAACTGAGTTTCTATTACAAAATCTGCTACAAATAATATAGGCACAAGGAAGAAAAAAGGTTCAAAGACAATATCTTTTTTAAATAAAAAATTACAATGAGAAACAGCTTTTCTTCTATCAAAATATGAAAGACCAAAACTTTGTAAGGCTGAAAAGATATGGCACGAAACATTACTGCTTAGAATACAAATTAACAAAACTCTTCATAAGTAATGTGGGATCTTCATACTCTTTAGATTTAGTTCCCCATAAAGTAACAATAAAAAGAAAAGACAAAATTCATCATAAAGATATTCATCAATGTGAAAAATATAAAACAAATTCAGTTGAGCATCTGACTCTTGATTTTGGCTCAGGTCATTATCCTACGACTCGCGATATCGAGGCCCGCATTGGGCTCATGCTGACAGCACAGAGACTGCTTAGGATTCTATTCTTCCCTCTACCCCTCTCCCACATGCACACACACACACACACACACACGTGTGTGTGTGTGTGTGTGTTAAAATAAATAAATACACACACACACACGTGTGTGTGTGTGTTAAAATAAATACATAAACTTTAAAAATAAATAAAGCAAATTCAAGATCCTACTAATTGATGAAGCATCAATAATACATCCTATATTATAGGATATTGTGTAGTCCTTAAATTTCTTTATTAAGAGTTTTCATTTAACACCAATTACAACACACAGTATACATAAATTTCTCCCAGGCAAACATAAAAAAGTTACAGTTTTATAAAGTATTAGTGGTTTTAAATCTCCTGGGATATTTGTGATTTCTATCAACTAATATTATCACATGAGTTAAACACATTAAAGCACATATAACAGAGAAAAACTATGTAACAATGTGGTAAGCAACATTCTAAGGAAGGCAGCCCACCCTCCCCCCACAAACACCTGCCAAGAGGCCTACCTCCTGGTTATTCAAACACTAACCTAGGTAATGATGGGAAGAGACCTTGTGGATGTAATTCCATTCCCAGGTCAGTTGATCTTAAAATACGATAACCGTCTGGATGGGCCTAATCTAATCACAAAAGCACTTCGAAAGCAGTTTTCTCCAGCAGGTAGCAAAAGGGAAAATCAAAGATTTAATGCATGATAAGGATTCAAGGTGCTGCTGCTGGCTTTGAAGACTGAAGTGTCCAAGTAAGAAGGAATTCAGGTAGCCTCTAATAGTAGAAAACAGTCCCCACTGACAGCCAGCAAGGAAACTGGGACCCCAGACCCAGGAACTAGAAGAAACCACAAGGAAGCAGATTCGGCCCATAATTTAAATGAGGTGGGAGGCAGATTCTTCAGTCCTCTGATGAGAGCCCAATCCAGCCAACACCCTGATTTCGGCCTTACAAGACCCCGAGCAGAAAACCCAGTTCAGCTTGCCCAAACTTGTGGCCTACAGAACTGTAAGACAACAAATGAGTATTGTCTTAAGTCTCTACATATGTGATAATTTCTCACACAGCTATAGAAAATAAATACTAATAATGTGTATATTTAAGACCCTAGAAATTCCTGAGTGATCTCAGGCTTTAAGTGCTCCTTTACTTCTCATGCAATTAAAACTCTCTCTTCCCAGAACTAGGACGCAAAGCCCCAGGAGCTCTTGCTTTCTAGCACTCCCAGACTCCACCGAAAGCACTGACTTCAGTACTCTCCAAACACTCCTGCTGAAGTCTCACAGGAGTCTGTTCATGTGAAGGCAAGCCCTGGAAGCAAGTGCAATTTCTGCAGGTGGGGTTGGTAGCCAGCAGGAGGGACACAGATCTGACTCGGGGCAACAGCCATCTCTACTTTCTCCCTTGCAACCCATATTTCAATGTGCATGTTACAATCTGTCCCATACCCATTTTGCCACTCTCAAGACCCTCACTCTTTTCCCCTACAAGGAGGAAAACTTAATTCCTTTCCCTCTCCATGGCAATATTTTGTATTCCCCTTTCACAGCGGTTCCCTACACTATGTCTACCAGCCAGTCTTTTCCAGAGATCTCTTCCTTCCAGTGAACCAGCCAACTCCTTTACCTATGACACTTTCCATAATGTACAATGGGGAATATTCAGTTTTCTCTTCACTGCAGCACCTTAATAATAAGGCAGAATGCATATGTTAAATGGGGAGAAAAAGATAGAAAACTGTAAATGGTTTACAAGTATAAAACTATATTCCCAGACATGATGGGAAAAAGAATATATTAACAAAGCAGTATTGTTTGCAAGTAACAATTTGGAGAAATTTGTATAAGAAAAATGTGTTCATATGGGTGTTAAAGTTTCTCTGCATTGTAAGCATCACGAAGGAAATATACCAAAATAATCTCACCAGTATGGAAAATAGGACTATGGGTGAGTCTTTTTTTTCTCACTTTTCTGCATTTTCTATGTAAGTATGTTTTATTTTTATAAAGGAAGAAGGCTTTACTGAGAGAAAGAGAGAAAGCAAGCTAGTTAGCTACCTTCTTCCACCTCTGCATATTACCTACATATTACAGCTATCATATGCAAATGCATAACAACCTGTCATAACTAAAGGAGGTTAGATACTCAATATAATTCCAAGAGACAAAACTAGGTATTCATATTTATAGGCAACTTAGGAAAGAAAAAAAGAAAAGCATATTTATGATGAGATATACCCATGTTGTAGTAATAAAATGGAATTTTTTGTTCACTGAGCCAAGTCATGAGTTAATGTGGTAGGAGCTAGAACCACAATGGAGATGTATCTCAAACCAGATAAAAAGAAAAGGAGAAATGACCTATTTTCTCCCCTTTTCCTGCTCTCCAATCTTCTACCAGTACCTCCCACTGGCCAAACCTTGCCAGAAGTCTGCTGGCAAGAGAGCATGTAGTTTGCAGGGATTAGCCTCCTGCAAAACAGAACAAAGCAGAGGGGCAGGAAATCCCAAACCCAGCTCCATGACATTCATTACTAAATTATGAAGATGTAATTGTACTTATATGTAATTCCAGTAATTTGAAATATAAGTGATTTTACATAAAATCTCATATTTTCAAAAGGTACAGCAACCAAATAACACCCATACTGACACATAGGTACATATACATACATACACATATATAATCAACTGAAAAAGCAAGATTGTAATATTAAATGTGTAACTGGGCATAAAGGCAAATTATTCAAAATGAGTAGTTAATACTTAAGAACAACAAAGATGGTTCTGAAACTGTTATAGAAAATTAACAATAATATCACCAAATAAGCATTCACAAAGAACATCAAAATGCAACCAAGTGTAAGAATATGCTGTTACCAAAATGGCCTTTTCTTCAAAGAACAAAAAATCCAAACACAAGATATGTGAGTAAAGGAAGCCTAGATCAAGATTCTCTTTATGCACAAGGCTAGCAAAAAAGCATGTGAAAAAGATTCAGGGGAAAAAATGGTAACTTTCTGTTACTTCTTACTTTTTTCCTTTAACAGATTCAAATCTTATTTAATATTTCTTTTTATTTGCACTCAGAATTTGAAAGAAGGCACAACAGCTTTAGAATAATATTATAAATTATGTTTCTTGATATGATGATGATGAAAAATAGCATTTCTGCTTAAAATATAGTAGTAAAGGGAAGGATCTTTGGCCTCTTAAACAGGAAAAAAAAAACCAAAAAACGTAGGAGCTTTGTTGGTAGAACTGCATACGTATACAGACAGTCCCTGACTTAAGATGGCTCGACTTACAACTTTTTGACTTTACGATGCTGTGAAAGCAATTCACATTCAGTACAAACTGTCCTTTAAGCTTTGAGTTTTTTTCTCCTGAGCTAGCAATATGCAGTGGCATACTTTTCGTGACCCTCGACAGCAGCAGTAGTGAATCACAGCTCCTAGTCAACAATAGGATCATGAGGATAAGCACTGGCTCTGTACCTACACAATCATTCCGCTTTTCACTTGCCATACCATATACAATAAATCCACTGAGATATTCAACACTTTATTATAAAACAGGCTTTGGGTTAAATGATTTTGCCCAACTGTAGACTAACGTAAGCGTTCTGAGCACATTTAAGATAGGCTAGGCTAAGCTATGATGTTCAGTGGGTTAGATGCACCAACTGCATTTTCAACTTAGAATATTTTTGACTTACAATGAGTTTGTCAGGACATGACCCCATCATCAGTCAAGGGAAAATCTGTACATAATACATACACATTAACATATACACGGCTAACTAAAAAAACAAGACCTGAATATGAAATCTGTTCTGTCAAGAAAGGCAAACAGGACTGTCAGTTTCTGTACTCGACCGTAGTTTAACTGTAAGACGTACATGGAATAAATCTCTGAAATGAAACATGTTTATAGAAACTTTAAATTTTAATCGGTCTAAGTATTGTTCCCTTTCTTACAAAGAAGCAAGAGACAAAGAGGGGAAATGTAATAATAATTATCCCAATACTACAGAAAAGCTAAATCTATTAAATCTACAGTATACTATGTTGAACAACAGTATCACTGAAATGATTTTTAAAGTATATTACCAAGAAATTTAATGACCTGAGTTATCTGTGTGAATATCTTCAAAAGACTTTTTGATACAACAAAATACCCTCAATGTTAAAAACAAATTACATAATTTTCTTCACTTATTTCCTTCAATATGGTATTTAGAACTGAACTCCTAATGTGCAAATGCTAAAAAACACTCTGAAATCAAAGGAGGCAGGTAGATTTATGTACAAGGATAACTCCCCTCCAAAAGCATACAAACAACCATCAAGTAAGCCCCAGGAGTAAACTATATAATTATCCTACTTAATTTTCTATTTTGACTGGTAACAATTGAGTGAGATTACTAAAGCAAAAAAATCTATGATTCCTAAGAGTGATTATAAAACCAGTTCCTTCAGAGGGAAGAAGTTGCCTTTAAGTTCAATTCTACTGCAAAATAATGTCTCTTCAGAGAGAACCAATTAACACCAAGAAAAAAAAAATATTCAGGGCAATGTTTAAAATAATTTAGGAAAAGTTATTACCAAGTACCATTGCTATAATAATCACAAAGCCCCTACCAGGCAACATCTGGAATCAACGTAAAAATTAACACACTGACATATCAGCAAAATCATTAGATATTCTGAAATTTATACTTGTCTATAATGGAGATTCATCTCTCCTTCATCTGACTCCTGTTTGTTCCAATCATTACAAGATAATCCTCCTTATTCAGCAGGTATTTAATGGACTGAACATCCAGGGTTCCATCGTTGTACATAAATTTGCCAGATATTGTATATTAAGCTTCTTAGGAAAATTTAAAAACAGTATAACATTGCCTTTATAGGGACTTTATTCAGGTAAATTATTGCCAGTCTTCATTGCTGCTAGAAACTGATACTAATCTGTTTCTACATTTGAATTTTGTACAACAGATCTACTAATAAAAATTTGCATGTAATATTTAAATACAGAATATAGAATAAAAAATACAAATTCTTTCTGAAAAAAGGTAGGGTATAAACAAAAGAATGGCAGAAGGGAAGAAAGAACCACAAATGCGGAAGATACTTCACTGGAAAGTTTCTATTAAAGAAAGACATAGCAAGATCCTAGACTACCCATGACACTCCTGTTCAGATCTACAAGAATCACTATTCCTCTAACTGTATGTTTTATGTACTTTCTCCCTGAATGTTTCGTAAGTTTAATAATTTTTTTGGAAAGCTATATAACAAATTCTATCATTAAAAGTAACATCTAGATCACTTAACCCCTTCAAAAGCACAATATTTCGAATGTACAACTGACCCTTAAACAACATGGGGATTAAGGATGATGACTCCTGGCACAGTCAAAAATTTAAGCTTGCAGCTTAACTTCTGACGCCCAAAAACTTAACTACTGATAGCCTACTGTTGGCCAGAAGCCTTATGATAAAATAGTCAATTAGCATATATTTTGTATTTATATGTATTACGTGCTGTATTCTTACAATAAGCTGGGAGGGGGAATGTTATTAAGAAAATCACACTGAAGAGAAAATAGATTTGCAGTACCATACTGTATTTCTCAAAGAAAATGCAAGTACAAGTAGATCTGTGCAGTTCGAACCCGTGTTGATCAAGGGTGAACTGTAGTTTTCAGTTTAATAATCAACAATAAAATACTGGGTTTGAGATCAGCTCAACAATTCAAAAGATTTTACGCTTAAACTTGTAAAACTTCCAATTTTGAGCTTCTTTAATGTATAAAACTAACAATTTCATATGGTTCACCTAATACATATCTCAGAACACTCAGCAGACCATTAATTATCTTCAATAATTAATGCCACTTGATTCATGCCAGAGAATTCCCACAATCTTCAGCCAGAAAAGGATGCACTGTGGAATGGGGTGGGTTTGGGGTTGTTTATTGAAGAGCTCTGAATATACTGGCACAAATTCAAAACCTGGGCTTTGCATATTAATCAATGGTTGCATTTGTGATTATTCAGAAAGCAAAACTAAACAAAACATCCAGCTCTTAAAGGCTGTGAAATGATAAACATCACCGGTTTCTCTAGTTATAACTAAAATTCAGTCAAAACTAAACTGTTAAACATCACACTGTAATAAAGGAGCTAAAGACATTCACCTAAAGAACATTTGCAAAGACTTTTTTTTTTTCTTTTACTCAAACTGCAATTTTTTTACAGCTCTATGGGTAAAAGGAACCAGTGTAAGTATCAAACAGAGTGGACAACTATTAATAAAAGGAGCAATAAACAAAATACAGACCTCCTCCAAAATTACCTCTTGCTCAAGATTATTCAGGAAGAAATAATCCAGCTGTTTTCACCAATCCTCATTCCTCTTTAGAAAGCAGGCAACAGACGGAGGAAATGCTCCAGATACATAGGGTACTTTCGAAAAGTTAAGAAAAATGTACCAATGGTCTCAACTTTTGTCTTAAAAAAAAGGAAGGAGAGAAAAGAAAAAAAGAGAGAGAATAGAAAATAAAAGAACAGAAAACAAAAAAGAAAAGAAAGAAGATATTAACATCTGACAAGTGAGATAATGAAGCAGGAAAATTTAAGGCATTTTCAAGGAAAAACAAGTGTTTCTACTTGTCCAGGAATGACAGTTTCATTCATCCAAAAAGTATTTTACTAAGAGTTTACTCAGAGTTACACAGATGATGAAACAGTTAACAAAAGTGACAGTCCCTGTACTCAAGGAGCTTAAAATCTAATGGAAAAGAGAGATAATAATGATACAAATTACATTTGCAAGTACTACAGAGAAAATTCAAGCTGAGTACAAAAAAAGAGGAAGGCTGGGCTATTATTTTCTCTAAGAGGGTGAGTAAAGGCAGCATTTAACTGTAACATTCGAGGAAACCAGACAGAAGAAAAAGAGCAAGCTTTGCAGATTGTGTAGAGAAAGCACTTTCCAGAAGAAGAGAACACAAATACAAAGGCCCTGAAGTGAGAGAATACTTGACATATTTGAGAAAGAGCAAGGAGGCCATGTGACTAGAGCAAAATGATTTATAACAAATGCAAGGATTCTGAACCGGAGTGACTGGAATAAAGTTAGTGTTCTTACCATAAACCGTCAAGTTAAAAGGAAGAAACTCATTTCTGGGAGAAGGAAAACAGAGATTTAGTGAAAATCTATAACTCACAGTTTCTCTAGGACCTTCCAGTGGGGAATGAATTCTTACGGAGCTAGAGATATGGGACATGAAGTCATCTGTAGAGAGATGACAGTCAAATCTGCAGGAATAGTAAAGAAGTGGGAAGAAACAAGCATAAAGAAACAAAATACAGACCCCTGTGAATGCCTGCATTTAGCAGGTGGGAAGAAGAGATACAGAGGGGAAAAAGCCAACCAACCCTTCAGGAGTGAGTGACTGGGACTGTGATTGTCTGTGTGTGCGTGAGAGACAGGGAGTATGTGCACACGGGAGAGAACATGTGTGCACACACACACACACACAGGAGCCAAGCACACATGTGTTTGTGTATGAGAAAGGGAAAGGGGATGGCATTTGTAGGGGCACACATACAATGTTAACAACACTGAGCATTAACTTGTTATCTTCCTTCATAAAATTTTAGGTATTTTGGAAGTTCAAAATTTATAACTTGTTTTAATTTTCATGGCTCTGGTTGTTAGCATCTATGAGTATTTTCACCAAGGACCATTTTTATTTTGTCAATAACAACTTCTTTACTACAACATGACCTGCTTTAGCCATTAGCCTTGAACACATTGATTAGAAACAGACCCTCAAGTGAGAAACTGTTCCTAAAAACACCACCACCAAAACAAACAAAACAAAACAAAACAAAAAGACAAACAAAAAAAAAACAAAAAAAAAAACAAAAACAAAAACCTTGAGAATTAACAGGATCCATTCTGAGATTACAGATATAATTAAAACTAAAAATAAAATATATAATGAAACACTAAGAAGTATGATATAAGGTGGTTTTAGTTAGAATATTCAAAACTACTTAAAGATTCTCCCTCTTTTTGGGTTTTTTTATCTCATTTTTTTAAGATCCTAATTTTTTTCACTAAATGATTTTATTGTTAAATAATTGCAAATAAATATTTCACTTACTAATTTAGAAAAACTATAGTTTTTTATTAGATTTTTTTACAATACTTATAGCTATTTATTTAATTATAAATTTATTAAGAGTAATAAATAAATTATACACCATAAACCATAAGCCATAAACCACAGGATAGGGAGCTACTTTAGGGTTTGTTGTTGTCTTAATTTTTTTTTTTAATTTAATTAAAAAAAATTTTTTTTTGTTTGTTTTTGAGAAAGAAACAGAATGCAAGTGGGGTTGGGGCAGGGAGAGAGGGAGACACAGAATCTGAAGCAGGCTCCAGGCCCTGAGCTGTCAGCACAGAGCCCGATGCGGGGCTTGAACCCATGAACTGTGAGATCATGACCTGAGCCACAGTTGGCTGCTTAACTGACTGAGCCACCCAGGCGCCCCTGCTGTTGTCTTAATTTTAAAAATGATTTAGAACAGATCAATTATTAGTAAGGAGATTGAATCAGTAATCAAAAACCTCCCAGCAAATAAAAGTCTGGGATCAGATAGCTTCACTAGCACATTTGACCAAACATTTAAAGAAGAATTAATACCAATTCTTCTCAAAAAGTATGAGGGAACACTCTCAAACTGATTATACAGGGCCAGCATTACTTTGATATCAAAAGCAGACAAGAACACCACAAGAAAGTAAATTACAGGACAATATCCCTGATGAACATAGATGCAAACTGAATCCAACAGTGTATTATAAGGATCATACACTATAATCAGGTGTGATTTATTTCAGGGATCATAGGTTAATTCAACATCCACAAATCAATCAACATGACACACCACCTTAACAAAATGAAAGATAAAAATCAAATCAGCATCTCAATAGATGTAGAAAAAGCTTTTGAAAAAATTCAACATCCATTTATGACACAAACTCTCAATACAGATGATATAAATGACATAATAAGGGCCATATATGACAAGCCCAGAGCTAATATCATACTCAGTGACAAGGAAGACAAAAATGTCCACTCTCATCATGTCTATTCAAAACAGTAGTGGAAATCCTAGCCAGAGCTATTAAGCAAGAAAAAGAAATAAAAGACCTCCAAATCAGAAAGGAAGAAGTAAAATTGTAACTATTTCTAGATTACATATTATATCCAAAACCCTAAAGATTCCAACAAAAAACTGTTAGAACTAATAAGCTCAGTAAAGTTTCAGAATACAAAGTCATTAAAACAGTTGTGTTTCCATATACTATTAGCAAACCAAATTATTGAATACCTTTTCAATGGAAGTCCAGTACCTCTAGGAATTCCTTGACTTAAATAGGGGTGTGGGACTTGTCTTTGCTGAGGCTATTTTCCATCCCTGCAGAGAAGTTAACTTGCAGAAGACTAATAGTACAAATAATTCCTGTCCATAGAAATGCAAATTGTGTCCAGTGGAACTAAGCAGTTTTGCCAGTTTTTGCATCCATTTGCATCTATTTTAGCATGATTAATCTCTTAACAGTAAGGCACTTTGAATTCTCCTTTGAACCAAATCTCCTTTGAATCAAGTTATAACACTTGACTGGTTCCTTCATTAATTAATGAGTTAAATATCTCAGGCATGTGTTCATTTTATATTTGTAAGCAAGTCATGATTATATCCTCTTTTAAAGTTTATCCTTCAATAAAATGAATACAAGATTATCTTTATCCCTTCTCAAAAAACTCACAATATAATAAAAGGAGGTAACAACCATAAATAACTAGAATGAGATTAAGTATTCAGACACAGATATGAACAACATACTGTGAGAATTAAAATAGAATCCTTTTCTATCTGGAATATTTCAGAGAGCCTTACATCTTACCTTATAATTATATAAGGCAGGACCCAAAACTAGGGCCAACCCAAGGGAGCCCGGGGGGCTCAGTCAGTTAAGCATCTAATTCTTGATTTCAGCTCAGGTCATGATCTCACAGTTCATCAGACTGAGCCCCACATCTGCATCATCTGGGCAGAGCCTGCTTGCCCCTCTCTGCCCCTCCCTGACTCATGCATGCACATGTGTGCTGTCTGTCTCAAAATAAATAAGTACACATAAAAATTAGAGCCAACCCAGCCCAATGCCTGTTTTTGTACAGCCCATAAGCTAGAGGTGACTTTTATACTTTTAAATGTTTGGGGGGAAAAAAATCAAAAGAAGGAGGATCATCCAATGACATATGAAAATTACATGAAACTCCAATGTGTCCATAAATAGTTTTATCGGAACATGGCCACGCTCACTTATGTGTTATCTAATGGCTGCTTTCATATTACAATGACAGAACTGAGTAGCTATGAAAGAGACCTTATGAGGCATTCTCACTGATTCATACTGCTGCTCATCACACCCTAAACTGCACTACTGAGTTATAACTCCACAGCATTTCTAGTTCCACATTATCACCATACCACATTTTTTAAATTACCTATCTATACACATGTAAAAAATAAGCAAAGAGATAAGTGGACTCTGAATGTCATGCTTTTAAGGCAAAGGAGAACATGGGTTTCATTATAAAATAAGATGGCAAAACACTGTGTTTCTTATGCACTGGCACTACAGCTGTGCAGAAAGACTACAAATCAAACATTACCAAACTATGCACTCATCACAATATTCTCAACTCATAGGAAAACAACAATCTGAAAAGTCAGAAAACTCTAAAACAGAGTAAATGAGCAAAGCCTCACACAGAATTCCTTCATAAAAATAAAAACAAGACTGCATCCAGAGTAAATTCCCAAGTAGATCATTTGTTGGCAGACCAAGGAAAGCCAGTGACCAATGGTGAATCACTTAAATCATGTTTGACTACAGCAAAGAAATCCAGAGAAAACAAAAGCCTTTTGGTAAGTACAGGCTTGAAGAGTTGAGGTCATTGAGAGTGAAATCAAGAGTCAGTTTACAAAGAATGCAAATGATTTCAACTGGTTTTCCTTAACTCTTGATGAGTCAACAAATGCAGCCAATACTGCTCAGTTGTTGAGGAGTCAATGCTGAGTTCCAAGTGAGTGAAGAATTAGTCCCAATGTACAGTCTTCATGGGACAATCAAAGCCAACAATATTCTCAAATAAAGTCAACAAACATTGATTCAGTACAACCTGAAGTGGAATCCACTAAGATACATTATACAGATTTTTGGTAATAAATAAATAAATAAATAATAAATAAATAAATAAATAAATAAGAAACAGAAAAGGTTCAGTTGGACATATTCTCAACCTCTGTTACTGAATGCTAAATGGCTTTCATAATTAGTTTTTGCTGTAGATTTGATGCTATTTCTTGATCAATTTAACCTAAAATTACAAAGAAAACATAGCTTATGAGAAATTTACACTGTGATAAATGTCAGAGTCACAATCATGAGCTGCCATATATTTTTATCAAGCTATCAAACACTAAAACAAGAAGAAAGATCTCTATTACCACATAAATTTGCAGTGAATATATTTTCAGAGCTCAAACTACAGTTCCAGTACAGTTTTTCTGACCACAGTACAAGCGCAAAGTATATTTCCATACTACAAAATCCATTTAACTTTGCAAATGAGGAGCTTCACCCTAACCTTCCACCGGAAGTTTGTAATATAATGTTATGCTAAAAGGTAAATAACAAGAGAAGAATCTAATAGAATTCTATAAATGCCCTTTAAGCGATAAATATGCTCAATTAAAATCATTTGCTCACGAACGGATGTCAGCATTTGGCAGTACCTGATTGAAAAGACATTTTCAAAAATAAAATTGTAAAATCTCATTATAGACCAGCATTGACAGATGAGTATCTGCATTCAATTTTGATGATAAAAAACACTAACTTTTAACTACAATTAAGTAAAATGTTATTCTCCATAAGAAAAAAAAATGTCACTGTTCACAGACCTGAGCTGCAAAAAGTTATAATAGATTAAACATGTATCTCAAACTTATCATGTGGAAAACTACATTGCATAGGATTTTCCTAATCAGACCCCAACAAAAACTGCTTTTCCAGTATCTCAGGAAATGTAAACTCCAGTCTTCAGGTTGATCAAGCCAAAACACCTGACGCCATTTTTGATCTATCTGTAGCTCACTCTATATCCCACTCATCAGCAAAAATAGTAGGCTTTGTAAAACTCTCTCCAGAATCTAACCATTTTCCACCATATCTACCAGCATGGTTCAAGCTATCATTACTGTTCACCTATTATAATAACCTTCTAGTTGGTCTCCTTATTTCTTCTTTTGCCTCCCCCTTTAGCCTATAAACAAAAACCAGAGATTTCCTTTAAAAGTTCAAGCCAGATCATGTGACTTCTCAACCAAAAATCCTCCAATGGGGTTTCCCATCTCACTCAGCATAAGAAACCTAAGTCTTTATAATGGACCACAAGAAACTACATGATCAGCTCTCCATCCATCCAAACCATTTCTCTGTAAATGGTTTTCCAATCCTCCAACTCTGTAACCCCACTACTCTACAATTAATTGTCTACAATAGCACTTCCCATCACTTGACATATTATATATTTAATTGTTTCCTTCTCGTCCTACCCCATTAAAATATAAGCACCACAAAGGTAGGAAATTGGCATGTTTTTTTCAAGACTCTGCCCACAGAGTTTTAAACATTGCTTGGAATAGATTATCTGCTCAATAGATATTTCCTGAATAAATTAACAAAGTAACAAAAAACAATTTTTTTAAAGATTCATCAGCCCCTTCTCCTTACGTAAGTAAAATATACACAGATACATATGCATAAAATTGATTTACCATTGTGCTAAGTGTTTCTTCCCAATCAGGCCGCTCTCGAGGGTGAACATTTCTATGTAGTTCTGGAACAAAATCATCCTCTTCAGAATGTACTGAGGACTTCATCTTCCTGGAGATAAAAACATGAGAAACTATGATAAGAACTCCCAATTCTATGAAAACCTTCCAATGACTATAATTCAAAAAATAGAAGCTTATGTCAGTATGAAGTTTAATTAAGACCTTTAATGGTTAGTATTGATTCCCCATTTGTACTCTGGCTTTCAGAGATCTTTCCTGATGTACTAAACACCTTCTTTTATTCTAAAAGATAAAAGTAAAGTTAATAAGTAGCTAACCTTCATGGTCTATGGTAACTGTTATATAAGAACTGATTTTATCTGTTTAACACAGTAGGAACCTGGCAAAGATTTGCAGCAGCCACCAATATTAATGGAAAGGTGTTAAGCATTAGTAAAATTCCAGTATTACCACAATTCCAGAATATGGTATTTCTGGCTCCAATTTATGAAGCACAGTGCATTGAACTAGCACTCTTGAGAACAGCTATGAATGCTAAATAAAACATACAAAATAACTTGTCTAAAGGTGCAGGAAAGCAATCAATACAGGGTAAGAGTTCTGGGGCTACGTTCTTTGAGAACCCATCAAGCAAATTCCACATTTAATCATTACTTTTGTATAAGAGATTGTCTAAATCAATAATGGGAAATAAAGCCCAAACATAATATTGTGGTCTAACTGAACTAAGCTGGCAGAGGTTGGAGGTTGCAGGTGCCAAAGCAGGGTGGGGCTTCAGGGTGAAAAATGACCCCTAAGAAAACGTGTAGAAACAGAACCCATAAATCTACATAGAAATTCCCCCCCCCCCGGAAACTGTTAACTGATTCCTAAGTCTACAAATATGTAGGAAAACATGCTGAGAAACCCATCCAAAATCAGGTGATGGGCAACTAAAGAACCAACAGGGGATCTCAGCAGCCCAGTCATACTGTAGAGACAGAGGCTGGCAAACAAGCTGTGTCAAGATGGAGGAGTACTGAAAAAAGAAAAGGCACCCTCAGTTCTTGAGACTCCAGAAAAGTCATGCCTTAGGAGTAAGATCAAAATGCCAATGGATGAACTCTAACAAAGCCAAAAACCAAGACTTTATAAAAGCATCAGAACTGCCAGAAAAAAAAATTAACTCTCTTCAGAGGAAAATAACATTCGACAAGCCTTCTGCAAATATTTTAACCACTCTAATACCCAATAAACATTACAAGGCATGCTTTAAAAAGTGAAAAACAGTTGTAAAAAACAGGAACAAATGACTAAAAATTAGGAGGAAAATGTAAAAAAACAAAGACTCACATTTGATTCAGATTTTAGAATTTCCAGAATGGGCTTTAAAATTATTATGATGGAGTTCTGGCTTCTGCTTATGATGTAGAGGAAGCTGTAAGAGGCACTGTTCCCAGCCAAACAAGACAAAAAGAAAGCCTAAAAAATCATAACTTTTCTTGAATCCATCAGAAAACTAAGCAACTATGGGGCACCTGAGTAGCTCAGTCAGTTAAGCATCCGACTTCAGCTCAGGTCATGACCTTGGGGTTCGTGAGTTTGAGCCCCACATTGGGCTCTGTGCTGACAGCTCAGAGCCTGGAGCCTGCTTCGGATTCTGTGTCTCCCTCTCTCTCTACCCCCCCCCCATTCATGCTCTGTTTCTCTCTCTCTCTCTCTCTCTCTCTCTCTCAAAAATAAATAAACATTTTTTAAAAACTGAGGCAACTAGATAAACTCTAAAGAAAGACAGGAAACTCTAAGATGAGCTGGATCGCAAGCAATTGCTTATTTAGAGCAAAGCAGAAAAGAAGAAAGCTGCTAAGAAGAAATCAGTTAAATCCTTACCAGGTTTTATCAAGTTTTTAATCATATGCTAAAAAAAATTCATGATTAATATATTCAATATTAATACATTCAATAAAATGTTTTAAACCTGTATGAAACAATGAAGAATTTTAAGACACAACTGGAATCTGAAGAACAATCAAATGCTCATCCTAAAATTGAAAAATGCAGTATCTGAAATTAAGAACTCATTAGATGGGTTTAATAAAATAATTCACATGGCTAAAGAGAAAATTGGTAAACTGGAAGACAGTTCAACAGAAAACATCCACATTGAAGCACACAGAGAAAAAGGAAATACACAACACAAAACATGAGACTGCTTAAAAAGGTCTCAAATATGTCTAAATTGCCAATTTAGACATAAGGGAGATGATGAAAGAGAAAACAAGGCAAAAGCAATATCTGAAACAGAATAGCTAGCTAAAAACTTATAAAATTCATCAAAATAGAGATTCAAGAAGTCCCACATACCTCAAGCAGGATAAAAAAACAAGTTAGGCATATTTTACTCAAAGTGCTAAAAAAGTAACTAAACACTTAATAGAAAAAGCAGCCAGAGAATAAAAGACAAGTTGACTTCAAAGATGCAACAAAAATGTGGGAGGACATTTCAATGAAAATGAAAAGATAAAGTAGTAAACCTTCAACATAGCAAGAGGAAAAAATACTGCCCACGAAGAATCCTCTAAAATCACCCATTAAAAAAGCAGGGAAAATAAATTATTTTCAAAGAAAAGCTGAACAAATTTACCACCAGGAGGGGTGCCTGGGTGGCTTAGTTGGTCAAGCATCCGACTCTTGGTTTTGACTCAGGTCATGATTTTCGTGCTGAGTTCAAGCCCCTCATGGGGCTCTGCACTGACAGTATAGAGACTGCTTGGGATTCTCTCTCTCCCTCTCGCTGCATCTCCCCTACTTGTGTGCTCACTTGTGCACTCCCTCTCTCTCTCTCTTGATAAATAAACTTTTTAAAAAATTCTAAAAAAAATAAAAAATTTACCACTGGGAGACCTGCAGTAAAAGAAACAGAGTTCTTCTGACTGAAGGAAACTGATCACAGAACTACAAAAATTCACGAAGAGAACAATGAAGGAAAAAGTTGGAAAATGTAAGTAACGTTTTAAACTGACATAACACAATCATACCCTATGGATGAGATTTACAATACACATAAAAAAACACATAGGAGAGACATGTGCAGTCGATCAGTATAGAAGTTCTCTACTGGCTGGGAAATAAAATAAGCCCTATTTTAGAAAAGAATGCAGTAAGTCACATATATGTTGCAATCTTTACAATAATCAGTAAAAGAACAGTAAATAAATGTGTAACTAGAAAGTTGATAGAGGAGAAATCTGTTAAAATAAAACATACTTGGGGCACCTGAGTGGCTCAGTCGGTTAAGCATCCAACTTCAGCTCAGGTCATGATCTCGCAGTTTCAAGAGTTCAAGCCCCACACTGGGTTCAACATACTGATTGCTTGGAACCTGCTTGGGATTCTCCCTCTCTCCCTGCCCCTCCCTTGCTCATGCGTGTGCAGTCTCTCTGGGTCAGTCTCTCTCTCCCTCTCTCTCTCTCTCTCAAAATAAGTAAATACATAAAACAATAATAAAACATATGTGGGGTACCTGGTGCCTCAGTCGTTTAAGCATCCGACTCTTGATTTTAGCTCAGGTCATGAGATTGAGCCTCATACCAGGCTCTGTGCTGAGCATGAAGCCTCCTTAAGATTCTCCCTCTCCCTGTCTCTGCCCCCCTCCCCTGCTTGCTCACTCTCTCTCTCCATCTCAATAAAAAAAAAAAAAAAAAAAAAAAAAAAAAAAACATACTTGATTAATCCAAAAGAAAGCGGAGAAAGGAAAAATAAAGGCACAACTAAAAAGACAAATAAGAAAATATTTGCTGGTAGAAATTTAAATGATGCAGTCACTGTAGAAAACAGTTTGGCAGTTTCCCAAAATATTAAACAGAAATACCATATAATTCAGCAATTTTGTTCCTAGATAATGTAACCAAGGGAAATAAAAACATATGTCCACCATGAATTTATACATGAGTATTCATACCAGTATTATTTATAATAGTCAGAAAATAGAAACAACCAAAATGCTCATCGCCCAAAGAATGAACAAAATCACCAAACCCACACAATAAAATATTATTCAACCACAAAACCAAAAAAGAATAAAGTGCTGATTCATGCTACACAAGAATGAACGGTTAGAACATGCTAAGTGAAAGAAGGCACAAAAGAACATCTACTGTATGACTGCATTTAGGCAAAATATCCAGAACAGTCAAATTCACAGGGGCACAGAAAGTATATCTGGTAGTTGCCAGGGGCTAGGGAGAGGAAGACATCACAAATTACTCCAAGTATACCTCATTTCACTGCCCTTCGCTTTATTACACTGCACAGGTACTGTATTTTTTACAAATTGAAAGCTTGTGGCAACCCTGTGTGGAGCAAGTACATAGGCACCATGGTTCCAACAGCATTTGCTCACTTCATGTCTCTGTTACGTTGTAGTAATTCTCTGTATTTCAAACTTTTCATTATTATTCTACTTGTTATGGTGATCTGTGGTCTGTTATCTCTAATGTTATCATTGTAATTGTTTTGGGGTGCCACGAACCCCAAAGGTGGCAAACGTAATACGTGTGTGTTTTTTGGTCCCTCCACCAACTGGCCATCGTGTTGACTGCTCCACCAACCAGCCATCCCCCATCTCTCCCTCTCTTCTTGTCTCCCTATCCCAAGACACAACAATATTCAAATTAAGCCAATCAACAACTCTAAAGCAGCCTATAAGTGTTCGAGTGAAAGACAGTCGAATGTCTCACACTTTAAATCAAAAGTCAGAAATGATAACGCTTGGTGAGGAAGACATATCAAAAGCCACGCCAAGCCAAAAGGTAGACCTCTTGTGCTAACCAACCAAGTTGTGGATGCAAAGGAAAAGTTCTTGCATTTCCTACTCAAGTGAACACATGGATGATAAAAAATCAAAACAGCCTTATCGCTCATAAGGGGGAAATTTTAGTGGTCTGGATAGAAGACCACACCAGCCACAGCAATCTCTTAAAGCCAAAGCCTAATGCAAAGGAAAGCCCTAACTCTCAATTCTGTGAAAGCTGAGAGAGGTGAGGAAGATGCAGAAGAAAAGTTTGAAGCTGGCAGAAGTTAATTCATCTCACAGCCATCTCTGTTACAGTAAAAAGTGAAGCAGCAAGTGCTGATGTAGAAGCTATATATATAGCAAGTTCTCCAGAAGATTTAGCTAAGATAATTAATGAAGGTAGCTTCACGAAACAACAGACTTTCAACGTGGACAAAACACCCTCAAATTGAAAGAAGACGCCATCTAGGACTTTCACAGCCAGAAAAGAGAGGTTAGTGCTTTGCTTCAAAGGACAGGCTAACATACCTGCCGACTTTAAGTTGAAGCCAGTGCTCATTTACCATTCCGAAAATGCTAAGGCCCTTAGGAGTTATGCTAAATCTATTCTGCCCTGTGCTCTACAAATGGGACAACAAAGCTTGGATGACAGCACATCTGTTTACAACATGATTTACTGAATATTTTAAGCCCATTGTTGAGACCTACTGTTGAGATTCCTTTCAAAATATTGACAATGCATCTGGTCACCCAAGAGGTCCGATGTAGATGTACAATAAAATTAATGTTTTCATGCCTGCTTATACAACATCCACTTTGCAGCCCTTGGATCAAGGAGTAATTTCAACTTTCAAGTTTTATTTTAAAAATACATTTCATAAGGCTATAGCTGCCATAGATAGTGATTCCTCTGGACCGATCTGGGAAAAGGAAACTGAGAATCTTCTGGAAAGGATTCACCATTCCAGATGCCACTGAAATGTTCATTTGACTCACTGGAAGAGGTCAAGATATCAACATGAACAGGAGTCTAGAAAAGTTGATTCCAACCCTCATGGATGACTTTGAGAGGTTTCAAGACTTGAGTAAGTAACTACAGATGTGGTGGAAATAGCAAGAAAACTAGATTTAGAAGTAGAGCCTGAAGATGTGACTGAATTGCAACAATCTCATGGTAAAACTTGAATAGATAGGGAGTTGCTTCTTATGGATGGGCAAAGAAAGCAGTTTCATGAGACAGAATGTACTCCTGAGGAAGATTCTGTTAGGACTGCTGAAATGACAACAGAAGATTATGAGTATCACATAAACTTAGTTGAGAAAGCAGCAGCAGGGGTTGAAAGGACTGACTCCAATTCTGAAAGGAGTTCTACTAGGGGTAAAATGCTACCAAACAGCATCACATGCAACAGAGAAACTGTTCATGAAAGGAAGACTGAATTGATGCAACCTTCTTCACTGCTGTCTTATGTTGAGAAAGTGCCACAACAGTGCCTGGGTGGCTCAGCCGGTTAAGCTTCCAAGTCTTGATTCTGGCTCAGATCCTGATC
This sequence comes from Panthera uncia, assembly GCF_023721935.1. Classification (NCBI taxonomy): domain Eukaryota; kingdom Metazoa; phylum Chordata; class Mammalia; order Carnivora; family Felidae; genus Panthera; species Panthera uncia. The sequence goes on along the minus strand of NC_064808.1, from coordinate 85,970,047 downwards.
TCATGGTTCGTGAGTTCGAGCCCCACAGCTTGGGATTCTCTCTCTCTCCCTCTCTCTCTGTTCCTCTCCGGCTTGTGCTCTCTCTCTCAAAATAAATCAATAAACTTAAAAAAAAAAAAAGAAAGAAAGAAAAGAAATTGCCATAGCCACCTCAACCTACAGCAACCACCACCCTGATCAGTCAGCAGCCATCTATAGTGCAAACATAACTTTTATATGCACTAGAAAACCAAAAAAAATTCATTTGATCCACTTTATTGTGGTATTCACTTTATTTCAGTGGTCTGGAACCAAACCCACAATATCTCTGAGGTAGGTCTGAACTAATAAGTAAGAGATATCTTCCTGAAATATTTAAGAACTAGATAGTGGTGGTAGTTGTGCAACTGTGTGATATACTTAATAACACTTAACTGTTTAAGAGAGTGACTATTATGTATGTAAGTTATACCTTAATAAAAAAATTAAATAGACTAAAAATTCCAATTAAAATAAGTAGGGGTGCCTGGGTGGCTCAGTCACTTGAGCATCAGACTGTGGCTCAGGTCATAATCTCACAGTTCATGAGTTCGAGCCCCACATCAGGCTCTGTGCTGTCAGCTCAGAGTCTGGCACCTGCTTTAGAGCCTCTGTCTCCTCCCTCTCTGCCCCTCCCCACTCATGTTCAGTCTCTCTCTCTCTCAAAATAACTAAACATTAAAAAATTATTTTAATTAAAGGGGGACATTTCATGATAAAAGTGTCAAGTAAACAGCATAATATAAAATTAATGTGAAAGAAATACATATATATTCCAATATATCAGCTTCACAATACATAAAGCAAAAACCTGAAAGAACTGAAAATAACCAAATCCACAACTAGTCATAAATTTTAACAGATATTTCTCAATGACTGATAGAATAAGCAGATAAAAAAAAATCATGAATATAGGAGATCTGAACAACCCACCTTTGCAACCTGAGCTAGGCTAGAACATTAAACCCAACAACTGCAGAGTATGTATTCTTTTCAAGAGCATGTTAAACATTTACCAAGAGACCATAATCTAGAAAATGAAGCAAGTTTCAACAAATAAAAATAATTTAAATCATAAATGAATGATTTGTGACCAATACAGAATTACACTAAAAATCAATTACTAGGGGCACCTGGGTGGCTCAGTCAGTTAAGCATCCAACTTCGGCTGAGGTCATGATCTTAAAGTTTGTGAGTTCAAGCCCCATATTGGGCCCTGTGCTAACAGCTCAGAGCCTGAAGCCTGCTTTGGATTGTGTCTCCCTCTCTCTCTCTCTCTCTCTCTCTCTCTCTCTCTCTCTCTCTCTGCACCTCCCCAACTTGCACTCTGTCTCTCTCTCTCTCTCCCTCTCTGTCTCCCTCAAAAATAAATGAACATTAACAAAATTGTTTAAATAAATAAATATCAATTACTGAAAGATAACAAGAGGAGCACCGGGCTGGCTCAGTTGGGGAAACATGTGACTCTTGATCTGGGGCTGTGAATTCAAGTCCCCCATGGGGTATAGAGATTACTTAAATAAATAAAAAACTTTAAAAAAAAAAAAGAAGGGAAATTAGAAATTCTGCCAGATGTATAGAAATTACAAAACCTGAATAACCATGAGTCAAATACATGAAATCACAAAGAAAATGAGAAAATATTTTTATCTAAATGATCATAAAAATACGGCAGATAAAACATGGGCTACCACTAAAACAGAGCAAATTTCAGGCCTCTAAATGCACGTTACCAGAAATAAGACCAGTTGAAAACAAATGTACTAAGCTTCCATTACAAAAAGCTAGAAAAAAAGGAAATTATTCCAAGCAAAGTAGAAACTAGAAAAAACTATTTAAACAAAAAAATCAGTGAAACAGAAATCAGGTGGATAATAGAGAAAAATCAAGGCCAAAAGCCAATTCTTTGAAAGATTAACAAAATGGACAATCTGTAGGAAGATTCATCAAGAAAAAACCAGGACATACGATATAAACAATGAAAAGAGAGTTATAACTAGAAAGTCTACAGACAAAATGGTGCTGAGGACATTACAAACAACTATATTCCAACATATTTGTGAACTTCATTGAAATGAACAAATTCCCTCAAAAACACAACTTACTAAAACTGAAATAAGAAACCAAATCATTTGAATAGTCTTATAGCTATTAAAAAAGCTGAATCTGTAAGAAAACTCCAAGTCCAAATGGATTCACTGGTGAATTCTTTCAAATATTCAAGGAATAAATAATAGCAATATTACATTCTTCCAGAGTATAAAAATAAAAAGAAGACCCCTTTCCAACCTGTTTCATGAGGCCAGGACAGTCTTCATAACAAAAGCTGATAAAGACATTAATAGAAAAGAAAATTGTAGGTCATGATCGTGAAAATAGCTGCAGAACCCCTAAATAAAGCAACAAATCAAAACACCGGTTTACAAAAAGGATATACACACAGTGTCCAAGTAAGTTTAGTCCAAAAAGGAAACTGTTTTAGCATTCTAAAATCAATTGCTATAATGACCATATGATTAAAATAAAGGAATACAAACATATATATCATATATCATATATATCAGGTAAAATTTAATACCTCTTCACAGGTTTTCTGTGAATATAAATATAGATAGGTAGGTAGGTAGGTAGGTAGAGATGAAGGTTATTAAAATACACACACAGATAACATCATATTTAATGGTGAAATACTGATGCTTTCCTGATGACAAGCAAGGTCAAGAAGGTCGTGAACAAGACAAGAATGTCTCCTATACTTGATGTCTTAGTTTTTAAAGGAAGCAAGAAAAGTCAATAAAAGGTAAAAAATTAGACAGGAACAACTAGAACTCTCATTATTTGAAGATGACACAATGTGTTCTGCAATTAGAGTAAGATAATTCAGCAAAATCACAGGAAACAAGGTCAAAGGCAAAAATCAAATGTATTTATATAGTAGTATCATACAGTAAGGCAAAAAGAAGCCAAATATAAGTGTACTATTTTCCACATAACAGACTACACAGAACTGAAAAATAATTACTGTTGCCATGTGCAACAAATGGATGAACCTCATAAATGCTGAGAAACAGAAGCCAGACAAAAGTACACACTATTCTCAATAAATAAGCGTATCAAATCATCATGCTGAATATCCTAAATAATATTAAATGACAATTGTAGCTCTATAAAGCTAGGGGGAAAAGAGTACATTGTATAACTTTATTTATATATTATTATAATACACATTATATATTTATTATATGTATAATTTTATTTATATAAAGTTCAAGGACAAGCAAAACCTACTGTGACAGAAGTCAGAATAATGGTTACCTTTGGGGCTAAAGTAATATATATTTTGACTGGTTTGTGTTTACATGGGTATATACATTTATATAAATTCTTCAAGCTATACACTCATTATTTGTGAATTATATGCAAGTTATACCGTAATAAAAGTATAAAATAAGAAGTATATTGGTAAATATTACATATTTTAAAAGGTATAAAAATTGTTTATATTATACATTTTGTGTTATATAACAATGAATCAACTCCATAAAAACTTAATATCTATTTATTTAATTGATCCTTTTGTTCCATGCTTTTTAAATTATGGACAAATTTTACCTTTAAAGTGATTCATTATAGTTCCATATCGAACAGAAAAGATAGAATGTTAAGATTACCAACCATAAAACCTAAAGAATCTAATGTTTTATTTACAAGAGTTTTCTGTAAAACCTCGGATTTGGACCTGCAGTATTTTCAAGCAAAAGGAAAAAGAGGAAAAAAACCCACTTTCCTCAAATTGTGGGAACCAGCCTTACCATCTCCCTCATCTAAAAATTATTTATATCTTTGACATATACTCACTTTATCTTTGTATGAGTCTTACTGATGGCTTATGAAAAATTATACTCGACAGTGTTAAATTCCACAGAGAAGTCCACACTACACATTGCCTGAGAAGCGTTCCCTAAGGGACTGCTTACACTCAGGCATATCTTTTCTTGATCCCTGGAGTAAATTCCAAGGAGCAACAGAATTCTACCTTCCTGCTTCTATACCCTTAATCTTTGTTTTTGTTTATTGATGGTTCTTTGCTAAGTTTGGTTCTGGTTCTGTGACACTTATGGCCAATAAATTGTTCCCCAATGGTATGGGAAATGATCGAGAAGTCTTTTTTATGGCCTGAGCATGTGGTGATATTTGACTGATAGAGACAGGCATCTCTATTGCAGACAACAGAGAATTTGGTCACTCAATTTATATCTGTTTGTGAAAGAACAGGCTTCAATTCTACTGCAGAGAAGAGCTTGTTCATATACCTAAAGTGGTGAGTTTGGTGTTCTTTTACCCATGGCTGAAGTAAGACTGAAGTTGCAAGGTATCTGGGTATGTCTGTAACTGATAGTCATTACCTGTCGTCATAAAGAGTTATATATTTTCCTATTTTCAGGTGATATTAATACATTAGATTATAAAGCTCCTTAAAATATAGAAGCTCTGTTCCGGATAGCTTATATACACTATTAAGAGCTTACATAAACCCAATATTCCCAGAATTCCCAGAAAATAAAGAAACTGAATATGTAAGACTAATGGGGTCAGCTGTTTTGATGGTGAAAACAGAACAGAGATTTGCTGAAGCCAGTGGAATTGAGATGTGGTCACTTCCAACTGAAAATGCCAGATATGCTATAATTCTTAATAGATACTGTAATTTTATCAGACAAAAATCCTGTCCAATTCCTATCCACTACACTCCCCACCTTATATATTCTTCCAAACTTTATGAATATATCTATTCATATATATAAATGTTTTCATATTATATTAAGAACACATCCACACTAAGTATAAAAGCAATGTGTAAATATCCTACTTTGTGTACAAAAATGGAAGAATACATTTATTCCTCTATTACAATCCACTTTTTGCATAAAAAAGTATCATATCTACACACCACTATGTAGTTGTCTAGTATTTCCTGCAGCATACTTCAAATTTCCATGAGTTTACAAAGAGTTTCTTTGCTGTTTTTACACTGTATGATACTCCACTGTGTAGATGTTCCACAATTTATTTAACCAGTCCCCTACTGATGGGATTCTTGCATGATTTCCAATCTTTTGCTATTACAAACAATGCTACGATAAGCTTCGAAATATGTCATTAATACATATGTGCAAGTATATCTGAAAGGCAAATTCTCCATAATGAAAAAATTCTTTTTATACATAAGCTGTTGTTTCTAGAGGGTTACTGGTCTTTTCTTACCTATTTTTAGGTCTTTATATATTAAAGAGATCAGTCCCTCATCTGTAATACGAGTTCCAAGTATTTTTCCCAGATTGTCATTTGTCCTTTTTTTGTAATGCAGATGTTTTCTATTTTATGTGGTTGAATTTCACAACTCTTTCCTTTGAGGGTTTTGCGTTTTAAAGAATAGCTCTAAAACCTTCCTTGACCCCCCAAATGTTTTTTTCCCACGTATTCTTTTAAAATTTTTGTGATGTCATTTAATAAACATATCTTTAGTCATTTTAGAATTTATTCTTGGTATGAGGTATGACTTCATTTTTTTTTATTTTCCACTGATGCATACCAAGTTTCCCCCAAGGTACTTACTGAATAGCACACACTGTCCCTATGGGCTTTTGAGAGGCCATCTTCACCATATCTAAGTCTTCCTATGTGTCTGAATATATTTCTAGGCTTTCCATCCTATCCCATTATGCCTTCTATTCAGGTACCAGCACCACAAAGTTTTCATTATTGAGACTTTATAGTATAATATCTGGTTGTACTTAGTCCTTGCTTCTTTTCTTCTTCCCAAAGTTCCTTGGTGAAGTTATTTAGCCAAGATCAACTTATTTTCAAGATCAATGTGTCTAGGTTTTAAAAAATTGTTCTTATTATTACATAAATTTATAATAAACTGATAATTTTTTTAATGTTTATTTATTTTTCAGAGAGCATGAGCAGGGGAGGGGCAGAGAGAGAAGGGGACAGAGGATCCAAAGTGGGCTCTGCCCTGACAACCGTGAGTCCGATGTGGGGCTCGAACTCACAAACCATAAGATCATGACCTGAGCCAAAGTCAGACACTCAACCAGCTAAGCCACCCAGGCAGCCCAATAAACTCACATCTTCATGATGTTGAATATCTCCAGCTACGAACAAGGTATATCTTTTCATTTCTTCCAAATGTCTTTTATGTCCTTCAGTAATGTTTTATTTTTAATTCAAATACGTCAAATGTTAAATTTATTTCTGGGTATTTTATTTCCGTTGTTCTTAAAATTGGCACTTTTTCTTCCATTACATCTTCTAACTAGTTACTATCTGATACACTATTATTAGCCCTGTTGTGCAGATAGGAAAACTGAAATGCACTAACACATCTCAGTCATTCCAGATGTGGCGAGCTGTTTTCTCCTGGAAGTTTCCACTTTACATCCTGAGGAAGACACTGAAATAAACCATTCACATCTCTAGAGACACACTAGACTGCCTAACAGACACCACAACACTCTGCCTCACTGAATGTTCTCTTCAGAAGTTTCCTCTCTAAAGCCATGGGAAAAAGTACCAGTAGACTTCCAATTCGAGACTGCACGTATGTTAAGAAAGAGATCTCTCTTTTCTCTCCAAGTCTCTGAAAAGTCTCTGAAAGCTAAATAAAAGGAAACAAATCCTTAACAGAATGGTATGGGTGGAAGCAGCAGGACAGAGGTCTTGATAAGCAAGTGGGACCACAGTGAATGGTAAACCCAAAGAGGAAAACAGGCCTAAGGAGGCTACGCTCCCACTTCTCTCCACAACAAAAGAGGTATTTGCCCCTAAGGAATTAATAAAAACTGGAAAATCACTCTGTAAAGAAATTTAACCATCAATTAGAAGGACCAGGGCTCCTAATGTGGGTGTCTGCACCTACGAGAAACTAGATGCATCATGGGACTACTAAAGAAAACAGCTAAGGGAAAGAGGCAAAGAAGGGCAGACATCTAGCTTAGTTGTTAAAAGCATAAATTCCATTCAGTCAGAAAAAATACCACATGTACACTAAATAAATAGTCACAAAGCTAAAGAAGACAATAACACAAATGTATTATTTACAGGTACCAGTGCATATGCTATGTCTATATATAAAAAAAAAAAAAACAAAAACCTTAAGAACTATTTCCCTACTCAGATTGAATTTGGAAGATTAAAGATTTTACTGGTGGCCTAAATAAACAGTATAAGGAATACATCAAATCAAAAAAATAAAAATGTAAAGAGAAATATATCATGATTAAAGGACAGATTAGGAAGACTTGATATGTAATAAATAGGTTCCACAATGAGACACTTATTGTAGATAGAAGAGAGGGGAAAATTAAATAAATAATAAGTAATAATAAAAAGTTCTGTTCTAACATGAAAACTTCAATCTATGGATTGAAAGTCACTGAGCTCCAAGCTGAAGAACTAAGGATAAAATACATGTAACTAAGGATAAAAAGACTGTGTTACAAGCATTCAGACAGAAACTACAAAAAAAAAAAAAAAAAAAAAGGCACGAGTACAGGCAAGAAATCAGAGTACATCATTCATGGAACTTATGTGAACAAAATACTCAAGAAAATACCAACAAAAAGCCAAATGTACCAGAACAGACACACGAAGATGGAAGAGGATAAAAAGGAAACAACATTGGTCCTGACCAATGATACATATAATTAAATGTGAATAAATGACAAAAAGCATCAAAACATCTGAGCAAAAAACTGGGGTTTGGGGTGGGGTAAGATGCTGGTAAGTTTAAAAGAGTATCCAAAGGGGACTGAGAGAAAGAGGATGGAAAAGTATTCTAAAGATCTTGTCTTAAGAGGAAGAGAAGTAGAAAAGAGAACCATGGTAGAAAAAGACAGCACACCTGAGTGGAAGAAATTATTTGATTCTCTAATAATAAAGAAAATACATATCTGAATATAAGAGCATGGAAAGAGAAGCTAATCATTAATGGAAAGTAAAACTATAGCATATCTTCTAAAATTAAATGTCCAGAAAGGTTTTGCTTGTTCTCATTTTAATCTTGCTAGGCTATCACTTGATTGTTTTTTAAGGAAGTTGACTATATTACATTTACAAACAATACTTTATATGTTCCAGGGGTTTTCATTTACTGAGTATGAACATGCAAATGACTGTTTAAGGGAGTTTTCATGTTTCAGTAAAATGCAAAGGTTAAGGAAAAATTGGTTTTTAAGGTTTAAATAAACAACCTAATAGCCAGGAACTCTGACATACTTTTCTATCGTTTCTGTACTCTGAGGCCCTTCTTGAACATCAAAAAACTCATACAGGCAGGTAGAAGAAAGGTTTACCTTGGATTCCATCCCAAAGAGTTTAATTACTGAAATACCAAGAAAGCCCTGTACTAGCATGCCTCATGGTTAAGACAGATTTATTTCATAGATCATAAAGACAGCCCAAAGGCTAGACTCCAATACTGCATAAAATTTTCTGAGATTAAGTGATGTTCATATCAGACTTTGCTGATCATAATTAAATTTATTATCCTTGTGACACTGGTAAGAGTATGTTAGGTGAAAATTATACTTTATGTTGAAAGAATATTTTAAGGACTCACCTGTATTCTAGATCACACATTCAGGGTTATGGAGTAATACTCATCTTTTTTGGTAAGATACATTTTTTTTGGTATCACAGATAACAGATTATTAAGGGCGAGATGCCTATGAGAAGTCACAGAGTATAAAACAGACCTGGGTTGTAATATAGGTATACACGTCATTGGTTAATTATTAATGCTACCTCTCTATCCTTCCAGGCTCATAAAAACTGAGGATCCCAAAATCAAAAAAATTTCTGCAGACGACATAAGAACAGCCATGGAATTAAAAGCAGGAATTGTGAAATTGCTTTATAGGCTTCCAGAGAAATTTAGCCATCAAAAGAAATCATTCTAAATCTAAAGGAAAAGTAAGAGCCTAGAAGAAATAGAATACCATATTCCAAAGCCATTGTTACCTATTAGGATTGCTGCAGTTATCTTCTAACTCACAGTATCATTTCCAATAAGGCCGAGAATTAATGAAGCAACCAACAAATCAAGTGCATGAACTATTATTAGTCATATGATGCTATAAACCAATGAAGACACTGCAAAATAAATTAAAACATGTTCACCAAACCATCTGGTTTAACTAAAGTTACAAGTTTCTCTTTTCACCTAAAATCACCTTATTACGGAGTTAAAGCAAAGATCTTATTGAAAGATCTGGACATCTACAAACTGATTTTAAAAGCACAGTTCTAGGGCCACCTGGGTGGCTCACTCAATTGGGCATCCAACTCTTGATACATGCTCAGATCATGATCTCGTGGTTCTGTGCGGCCCGCACTGGGCTCTGCACTGATGGCCCAGAGCCTGCTTGAGATTCTTCCTCTCTCTCTGCTCTTACCCTGCTCGCACTTTCTCTTTTTCAAAAATAAATAATAAACTTTTTAAAAAATGTATTAAAAACACATAGTTCTGAAGATGTGGTTCATTTATGCACTATATCATCTCTGTAAGTGTTTTGAACTATTATGTTATACTTGCCAGGCTATGTATCTGCCAGTAACATAATACTACAGAAGACTAAACTAGACTATATGACAAACATTTCTAATCTTAAATGCCAAAGAACCAGAACCCTTATGATAATGAATTAGTAATAACTGCTAGGTGTTCTAGAGGTCATTACTTAAAAAAAATTTTTTTTAATGTTTATTTTTGAGAGACAGAGACAGAGTGAGAGCAGGGGAGTAGAAAGAGAGGGGGACACAGAATCTGAAGTAGGCTCCAGGCTCAGAGCTGTCAGCAGCACAGAGCCCCATGCGGGGCTCAAAACCACAAACCATGGGATTGTGACCTGAGCCAAAGTCGGACCAGACCCTCAACTGACTGAGCCACCCAGGCACCCCATAGAGGTCATCACATTTAAAAGATCACATTATTGTATGCATTAGTTCACTTTTATGTTCACTGAATAAACTATACACATCACCATTGCTCAAAATCCCTCAAAGAAAGAATTTCAGAACTAAGATGTCAGCTTTAAAGTCTCTTAAAAGTTATCATTTACCAGAAAATAACCTTTAGCAGCTAAATGTTTCACTAAAGTCTTTCACTTTCAAGATCAATCACACCTGGGTTCAAAATTTTGCTCTACCATATACTACAATGTGGACTATGTGTGACTTTCTGAGCAATAATTTCCTCATCTGGAAAATGGGGAAAATAGTACCTATTTTATAGGCTTGATACACAGATAAATGACATCCTGTACATAACATATTTGGCTTAATATATTGCATATAACAACTCCAAAATTAAATTTTTCTGTCTTAAAATAATTAAAACATCTCTGCTTTTCCTTTTTTGCCTCATATTCCTTATTTACAAAAGGGCTCTTCCAATGATGTTTAAGGACTACTGAATTCTAAGGACTGTGACAATCTTTAAATATTCTAGTTGAATTACTATTTTACCATAGTGATAATGGTAGAAAATAACTTCACTCTACAAATAAGAAATCAGAAAATGAGACATTTGTGAGTCAGCGGTACAAGTTTGAACTACTGCTAAGAAGGAGACTGGGCAACTCCCCACAGGGCTAGAATGTAAGAAAAAGTATCCTTTCTTCCAACCAAGTCTAAAAATAAATGCTATTCTAAAAGCTACTGGGACAGACATGAACACCCCTCCAAGAGTACTTCCTCCTAACGCAGATGACAGCTGGGCAGCACCAGGAACCTACATTGTAGGTATGGTAGAACTTTATACTCTTATCAGTCACGGTGTCTCAAATAACACAATGCTATTTTTCTAAGAATGAATTTAAACGTAGCTTAGAATCTATTCAGAGAAAAAGAACAGCACACAATCTTTTGCCCTTGCTGTGTGTGTATGCGACTGAGTGTGTAAGTGGAAATTAACTAGAATGTAAACAATAAGGACAGTTTGATTTAATGTAAGATTTTAAAGAAACACATGAAGACTCTTCTGTATATTTTCTTAATGATTAAATTGCTTTTACTAAAACAACTCTAACATTGAGTCTACTATTTGGTTCTCCCAAGGCTACAGCTGCAACTCCTACCATCCAACCCTTCACCTCCGACACCCACACACATTTTTTTCTGCTAGGCATTTTAGCTGGAACGCGGCTATGAATGTTGTAAAGGCACCGTGCCGCCGCGTTTCCCCATGTCTTACTGCTGAATAGGTGAGAAACATGCACGAAATACGGCCTTACTCAGATCTCTCTGTTGCGCTTACAAATAAAAATAAAGTAAGATCAAACCCCAAAGACCTATTTGGTCTGGGAGAGCCATGAAGCTATTCAGATATGAAATATTATAAAAAGGATCAATGCTTTGTGGTGTTATCATGGTTTCCCAAAACAAAGCAAGTACTAATAGAGCTCAGTTTCTCAGGATGAAAATGCTATCACATAGGCTTGAGGAAAAGAAAAGTTCAATCTTGCACAGATTTGCTCTCAAATTTAACAATCAAAAGAAAATCCCAGATAGTCTCCTGTTGCCTAACAAGTAAATTGAGAATGACATCACCAAATGTATTACAACAAAGTCCTGTTTCTTCCTTTGACTAATATCCCAAAATAACTTTTATAGTTTTAATACCAAGTCAAACAGTTTTAACACAAACAAAATAAATACTTTATTTCTTCTAATTGTTCATGAGACACTGCCATATTGTAAGGAATTTGTGTAACATCAGCATATCTTGGGAGAGAAGCAGCTTACTCATAAGAAAGGACATATATATAAATATATGTCCTTTCTTATAAATAAGAAAGGACAAATAAAATTATGGGAAGAATGAGAAAGTTGATACAAAAATAAGAACTTCATATGCTAATAACTCATTTTCATACTTTGAACATTAAATTTTTCTTCAAAATTTAAAACATACTTGTTCATTATAACCACTGAGTGACAAATTTAATGTAGCTTATCAGGACTTCTTTATATTCAATCCCTTCTGTCCTTTATCCTAGATGTTATTTTTAAGTTTATTTATTTATTTTGAGACAGAGAGACACTGTAAGCAGGGGAGGGGCAGAGAGAGAGGGGGAGAGAGAATTCTAAGCAGGCTCCGAATGGTCAGCACACAGCCTGACATGGCTCTATCTGACAAACCATGAGATCATGACCAGCTGAAATCAAGTCAGATGCTCAACTGACTGAGCCACCTAAGTAGCCCTATCCCAGGCTTTAAAGATAAAGAAATTCTTTAACTTCAGAGAGACTCTTCTTGAACATTAAACATAAAGACAAGCTCTGGTGTAAATAATGGTATGTTCACCTACCCAAGTATGCACAGGTAAAATTATTAAAAGATGTTTAATTGCTCCTGTGGGTGACAGTGATAATATGTAGAACAAACTTCTTCAAGAGGTGTTTTAGTAACTCCAAAAGAATGAATCTGCTAACCATGTTCGGGGGGAAAAATGCCTTCTAAAATCTGTAACAGCATGAATAAACCAACGGTCTGTCTCCACAAGCTGGGGAAGATCTTTACCAGTACCACCAAACTTTGAGAACTGCTTAATGGGGAAGCATTTCCTAAAAATTTCAATTATGAAGTTACAACTAGAGATTGAAAACCAAGAAAGATTCGCAAGGGAGGAGGGAGGGGGGAAGGGGAATGAGATAGAAGATCAGAGACAAGAGTAAGGATCAAACCCATGAAATAATTTGTACTTATAGTCAAAATGTTTTACTTGCGTGAATAACGCAGCAAAAGCATCCACGCACATGCACACACACAAACATTCCAAGAAAAATAGGAAGAAAAAAATCTTATTACATTCAAATTCAGATCAAATCTATTAGGTACAAATCAGATACAGGAAGGAGTGGTAGTTCATTCATTACGAGTCTCTACTTGAAATTCCTGAAATGCTACTACAAAACCTGTCTAACACCTTCTCTTCCTGGTGTTCTAACAAGTCATTTAAAATGCATTTTATAAGCTCAGGGCATGTTGTGGAATGAAGAGAGCTATGTACAACTAGAAACTTTTTATTTTCAGCTCCAAACCTTCCCCCCACAGAAAAGACAGTCCTACCAGAAAAGAGATTAAAACAGAAAAAATGGGAAAGGGGTGTGGGGTGGAGGGAGTGGTGGGAGGAACAAAGATGAGAGAGAAAGGAGAGAGAGAACTGCGAATTCCACAATTACCTGAAGTTGTCTTCCCTTTCTCCCTCTTCACTTCCAGACACCTGAGTTAGAATTTCAGAATCCAACCAGAAGACACTATCATCTCCTGAAGTGCTACTCTCACTTTCAGTCTCCATCTTGTATTCGAAAAATGTAAACCTCAAGGCATGGATAAAGAACACCACCAATGTTCAAGTTGTTCAGCTCTGTTTATGTACACTCAGGTGTGTGGCTGATACACAGTGATATGTGATCATGCCGGGCCACAGTCTATTACGTGCTCGCTTAATTACAGTTGGGGTAAAGACAGGAAATCACATAGAGCACACTCACCGCCTCTGAGTGCTGCACCTGTGACACCAGAGTCCCTCCCACTGCCTCAGGCTCTGTGACCTACATAACCAAACGCAAAACCCAAATGAAGGTGGTTTTTCCCTAATTTATTTAGTCTTCTCAAAGTTTCCAGTTAATAAGTTAAAAATAGACATTTTCAAAGTGCAGGATGCTCTTATTTTGCTATTTCAGACTTAAGAAAGGTAAACAAAAAAGTAGAAAGGATAACATTTTATGTAAAAGTCTCCTGGGCCAACCACAATGAGACACACACAGACCTCACAGTTAAAAAGGATCACAATTCAGAGAGAAGGTAAGCCTGCTGTAGGGACCTGCAGGCCTTCTAATATTACATCCATCTTTCCTTCCCCTCAGTAATAACTGCCAGATACACTTGCTCAGGTATCCAAAACGGGACATAACAGCTGGGCTTGTCCATAGCCTTTTAAAGAAAAATGAATAAATACCGTAAGTTAAAAGACATTGACTATTACATCAAATAAAGGCATGTGACACTTTTACACATCATTTAAACTGCAGATGCCCATGGGAGCAATACAATGACCTGCTGGTAAATGAGTGAAAAGTATAGCATCTGTAACACTGGCAACGACAACTGTTACTTAGAAAACAGCCATGTTGTTACCAACCACTGACATGTCAGATATTCATCTTTTGGCCCAGCAATTCCCTTTCTAGGAAATTGCCTTATTTTCACAGGTGGAAATAAGAACTGAACTGAAATATTCATGGCAGTCAACTTTATAACAGCAAAATAGAATAGCGAAAACAATCTAACTTGCTCATTAACAGAAAACTGGATAACCAAATTATGGAATACCCATCAAAGGGAGTGCTATACAGTTGGGTAAATGAGAAACACAAGGCAGCCCTATTGGTCACGATGTGAAACAAACCCTAAGGCCCACCATTAAGGCAAAGAAGAGAGAGGTAAAGGTGTAGAACAGTATATATGATTTGTTCCCATTCACATTTTAAAACAGGAAGGGGAAACACACATGGCTAACACGTGCAGAATATGCAGAGAAGGACGGCATGCGATCTCCGAGAGAAAACACAGCTAGACAAGAAGAATGAGAGGGAGACAGGTTTTCACTGCACCATGTGCACACAATGCTTGGAAAATAATAACTAATTTTAATATAGTCTTTATATCCCTCAGCAAACAATCCAATTTTTAAACATTATTTTAAATCAGGTGTTTTTTTTCCTCCTAAGCAGTCCTAACTCCTTGAATCTGTTTCATGAATCCAACTTATCTTTCCTTTTAATCATTTATTTTGTTTTCATTACTGTCATTGATTTGCCTCACTTCCTCAAGTCCTTTTAAACATGAAAACATGAACTGGAAGCAGTATTTTTACACAGAATAGTGAGGGCAGTCTGAGCAATACAAGCTCACTCAGGAAATCTTTTCTAGTCCTGCTGCCACTGCAGAACCTCCCCCAGACACCCCTGCTGCAGCGAGCCTTCAATCCCACCAACCTGACCTATGCACCAAGCCAACCTTCCACAGGCCTCACAGGTTTTGATTTATTTACTTATCTCTCTCTGAAAGAGAGAGAGAGAGAGAGAGAGAGAGAGAGAGAGAGAGAGAGAGAAAGCAGGGGGAGGGGCAGAAAGAGAGGAGGACAGAGGATCTGAAGCGGGCTCTGCGTTGACAGTGAAGAGCCCAAAGCAGGGCTTGAACTCACCAACCTAGAGATCATGACCTGAGCTGAAGTCAGACACTTAACCAACTGAGCCCCCCAGCACCCCAGGCCTCACGGTTTTGCCTCTACTATCAGGAGTCTTAAAAAAATGGTTTTAACTTCAAAATCAACATGCGTTCTGTTCCCTTCGGTAGCTAATGAAAATCTAGCAGAAACATAAGGTAGCAAGGGGCATGCAAGGAACAAAGTGGAGTCAATCACTGGGGCTACCAGAAGCTGAGGAGGAGCCACCTTCCTGAAGACTACAATTGCTTTAACCCTTTTTCCCCTGATCGGCTTAAAACCTGAAACCTTATCAGGCTTCACTTTCCCAACAAATTGTAGTGGGGCGCAAGTCTCTGACCTACACCACAGGACTCACCATCAATAGTTTAGACTGAGTTGACTCTCTATCTTCTACTGACCAAGAGGTAAGGAAGAAAAGGGAAAGGGGAGTTCCTAAACCCATTGCAACAAGAGGAAAAGCAATTCTAGCCACAGTTTAAGAATCTGAAACTAGAATGCATTTTATGCAAGAAAAAAATTTTTAAGTGGCTTATTTTTCTAGCAGCAGTTAAGTAGTAATAGTAACAGCAAACATATACTGAGTACTTTCATGTGCCAAGCAATGTGCTATGGTTCTTAGAAACTTAGTTATAATTAATTATGTAATTCTCGCAGAAGAAGCTATTTATAATCCTTATAGGTGAAGAAATTGAAGGTTAGGGTAATAATTCATCCAGGGTTACTCAGTTTATAAGTGTGCATTAAAAATACTTTTTAAAATCTAACCACCAAGGGGCACCACGGTGGCTCAGTCAGTTAAACATCCAACTCTTGGTTTTGGCTGAAGTCACAAGTTTGAGCCCCACGTCGGGCTTCATGCTAACAGTGCAGGGCCTGCTTGGATTCTCTCTCCATCTCTCTGCCCCTCCCCTGCTCACTCTCTCTCTCTCTCTCTGTATAAAAATAAAAATAAAATAAATAAAATAAATCTAACCTCCATGTAAAATGTTATTTGTATGGGAAGAATATGTGGTTTTCCTCCTGGTCCCCATTCAGCTCATTAGCCTGGCTGGCTTTAATCTCATAGGTTATTTTTGCTCTTTCTTTTCTTTCTTCTTTCTCTCTTTCTCTTTCTCTCTCTCTCTCTCTCTCTCTCCCTTTCTCTCTCTCTCTCTCTCCCTCTCCCTCTCCCTCTCTCTCTTTCTTTCTTTCTTTGGGGGGGGGGGGGAGACACTGACCTGCATTCATTTCTACACAGCATCCCCCACACATTTGGGCTGACTACTAAAAAAGAGTGCAGGTAGGAGATCACACAAAACGGCAGCAGAGCAGCAAGAAAACTGAGGTCTTGATTTCAGGGCTCCTTTTCCCACTCTTTAAGTTAAAGTTGTTTTTCTCAAATCGCTTCAAAACAGCACACAGTGGGGTGCCTGGGTGGCTCAGTGGGTTGGGCATCTGACTTTGGCTCAGGCCATGAGCTGGAGCCCTGCGTCAAGCTCTGTGCTGACAGCTCAGAGCCCGGAGCCTGCTTCAGATTCTGTGTCTCCCTCTTTCTCTGCCCCTCCCCCGCTCATGCTCTGTCTCTCTCTCTCTCTCTCAAAAATAAACAAACATTAAAAAAAAAAATTAAAAAAAAAAAAAAAAAACAGCACACAGCACATAGCCAGAAGGTCAATATCCCCTAACTGGGCACCAAGCTTTGTCCACAGAATGGTTCACAATTATGACTCTAAACACAAATATACCAAACAGACTCCAGAAAATTATATATTCTCAATGTGAATAGCATGTGTCTAGGTATTATCTACATATACATATATATATATGTATGTATGTATCAAATAATTCTTTGGAAAGAAAAGTTAAGCAAGTATCTTCCTAAAATATTTGCGATTGAAGATTTTCTTCCAAATGTAAGAAGCATAATCCGTAAGAGACAAATGTCATCCATCATTAATCATTCTTATACTATGTATTCATTCAAAATTTCAGATTATTTATATATTTAAATTGTTTTTCTAACCAATTGTAGGTGGTTTGTAGGTTTCCTACATTGAAATAATTAACTTCAAAAGAATAACTATTTTCTTACTTATTACAGAATATTCATGTATTCTGGATCATCATACAGAGACATCTGCTTCAGTTTATAATATATCTAAAGGGCAAACAATTATGAATATGTTACTTTATTAAAATTTATTTAAACAGAATAAATGTTATTTGTTTATAAATAAATTCATTTCATTAAAATAGCTAAAGAATACAATTAATTTAATATGATCCTCAATTGGTCACTTGAAACATAACAGAAAAAGTCTATTTGGCTGGAAAATGAAACATACCATGTCAGAGCAGGTTTTGCCTCATTAGAAATATATATTCAGAGATCTGTGAACAACTCTCCAACAAAAGCTAAATAAAATTTCCAAAAAATGGATACCTTAACAATATATCATCCCTATTACAAGAATATACGCATTTAAAAGTATATGTTCTATTTCAAAAAGCTGTTTTATGAAGCTAAAAAAAATTTTCAATAGAAATGTAAATCAGACATTGGTTCAAATCTCAACATGTCATTTATAAATAGTTTGGTTTGAGGTTAAGTAGCTTAAGTTGAGTCTCAGTTTGGTTTGGTTATCTCTAAAAAAGAAATAATAACATTGTAAGGTTGTGTGGATCAGAAATAATGCATGTGATGAAACTATCATACTGTACAGTGAAGATAAGATCCTCTGTAAATGACAGCCATCAAGCTCATCATCACTGACACCATTTAGATGTTTTTATTGTTGTAATTATAAAAACTGAGAAATAAGATATTTAATCTGCAAATATTTGGCTTTTTTTAGTTTTATCACTTTGTAATCACCCTTATTTAAAAGAGAGTAGTGATCTCATAAATAAAAGGAAACAAGTCTCAGCTAAGATATAATTTTCTACTTATCTGAACCCCTTTCATGAATGTGAAGGATGGAAAATCAAAAATTAGAACAGAAAGCTCATATATTCCCTTCATTACATTAAAACAAAGATTACAAAGTACATATAAAATTAGATCAAAGACAATTCAGCATGACATTTCCAATCTCCTTAACAAGTGATGTTAAGTGGAAATTTCCCAAGTGTATGCACAAATTCTCTCGAAATTTAACTAAAATCATATACTGTTTTTAAATTACATTCTGTATCTTTAGCTAAACAAGCAAAGATTAAAATCATAATTTTGGGGGCGCCTGGATGGCTCAGTCAGTTAAGCATCAGACTGGCTCAGGTCACGATCTCATGGTTCCTGAGTTCAAGGCCCACGATGGTCTCTCTGCTGTCAGTGTAGAGCCCGCCTCGGATCCTCTGTCTCCCTCCCTCTCTATCTGCACACTCTTGCTCTCTCTCTCTCAAAACTAAACTTTTAAAAATAAATAAATATTGAAAACATACTTTGTGGTATTAAAGTTTAAAAATGTGTAATATTTCTTATAATGTATAACTCTACCTTCAATAAATATATAATCTCAGACTACATTTTCACTGGATCAGTAACTACCATCAATTGTAACATGATCTAGATAGAATCATCTTGTGTAAATACTGGTTAAAGAAATATACTATGACAGTCTACTTAATCAGACTTCTTCAACATAATTTTTAACCACAGTGCTATATATAGTCTGTTTGGTATCAGTAACTTGAAAAAAAAATCTAGAAACACTATATACAGTAGATTCCATTATTATAAGAAAAAGTGTGTGTGTGTGTGTGTGTGTGTGTGTGTGTGTGTGTATGGCATAACATTATATACATATAGCTTGGGAGACCATATAACAAAAATACTGTGTGAGTTTTACTTTCTTTATCTACAATTTTGCTAATTTTTAACACAAAAGTGTGTTAGCTGTTTTGGTTAACTCATAAGTTAAAAGATCCATTCCATAGTTTCTTCTCTTGAATACTCGAGAATTATTACCCTAGAATATACCTCATCTACCCAAGAAATCAACAACAAAATTTTAAAAATGCTTATTGAATACATATGAGTGAATGACAGAAAAATTTACATCCCAAGCATAGGGAATATAAAGTTCAAAAATAAATAAAGTCAGTGTGAATAAATAAGGCAATCTTTTTATACAGACCAAGGCAAATCTAAAATGAAGAGAAAGATACATAGATTTATATTCAAGTTTGAATGACACATTAATTAGGGATTGAGTATCTGCCAATTTCTTCCAATTTGGCTGGAACCAGACAGTAATATTATAATCTGTGGTGCTTTTCATGTGATGTGTTCAAAAGATGTAGTGAATGCAAAGTATATCTTATGATGTCTCAAAAAGTACTTCAAAATAATAAAATTGTTTCTTAAGTGTCAATTTAGAATCTTCAAATTATATCACTGTTCCCTTGAGATAAGGTAAGCATGTTTAGAAACTGAACTAAACTTGTTATTTACTGATATGCAATTTATTAAGCTGTTTCACAGTTATAAGTAGCATTCAAGTTAAATATACAAAGCAACTGAAAACAATTGCTAAGTACAATTTCTGAGTACCCATGGTTTCCATTTAGGAAATCATGTTGGAATTTTATTAATTTAATGAAGTTCAGATGATCCAAATTCCTCTGTGCTTATCACCTATGTGAACTCTGGAGTTCTATTTCCTCATCTGATCAGAATAACCATCCCCAATTGTATCGCAATTGAAGTGATTATATGAAACAATATATATAAAGTATCTACCAAAACATTTGTGAATAATAGGTGCTAAACAAAACCGAGAGGTATAATAAAAGGAAGATGTTTCATGAATCTATGTTTTAGGTCTACTAAAAAATGTTACACTGCTTTAGAAGAATTAAAATTCTCATGAGACAAGGACTCTTTTTTAAATTAGTAAAATATCATCATCTCACCAAAGGTGATTAGCCAATAATCCATTAATATCTTCAATATGTAGCCAATGTACAAGGCTTTCCAATTGCCATGAACCTTTTTTTAAAAAAACAGTTGGTTTTTTTGAATCAGAAAGTCCACACATGGTATTTTAGTTAATAAGTCTCTTGAGTCCCTGGTGATTTAAAGGTCCCCCCCCCCCACCGCCTTTATTTTTGTTGTACATCTGTTGGAGAAACCAGGTCCTGTATATTCTCTAACACTCAGGATTTTGCTGATTATATGCCAACAGTCTGGTTCTACAGGCTCCTCTAGCTCTCATATTTCCTTTACAGGCATTAATTCTTAAAAGCTACGTGGAATGCTTTAGTCTGATATTTTCTGCCTTATTTGCCAATCTTCTAAAATAAGTATTGATCAAATGACAAATACTAAACAAACAAAATGATAAAATGATAGAAATGCAAAGACAAAAGTAACCAAAGGCCATTGATCATACACTCTTGCAATAAGGTATTAGTGGAACAGCTACCCAAGGCAATGCACATTAAGAGGTTTCAAGCATTGGTTGACTTTTACCTAAATGGGCCCTTGCATCTTCCACTGGCATCTATGATATTTCTATGTCTCCTGCGACATGATCTACTGAGTTCACTGGCAATACCTGTACACATCTGAACCTATGACTACTAAAACTCAACCCAGTATGCAAACATACTGTATGCAAACATTAGTCCCTATCATTTTTTTAAGTTTCATTTTTATTTTTTCTTATTTTTTTAATGTTTTTTTATTTATTTTTGAGACAGAGACAGAGCATGATTAGGAGAGGGGCAGAGAGAGAGGCAGACACAGAATCTGAAGCAGCCCCCAGGCTCTGAGCTGTCAGCACAGAGCCCAACTCGGGGCTTGAACTCACGGACTGTGAGCTGACCTGAAGTCGGATGCCCAACCAGCTGAGCCACCCAGGCGCCATGTCATTTTTATTTATTTTGAGAGAGACAGAGACAGCACAAGTGAGGGAAGGGCAGAGAGAGGGAGAGAGAGAGAATTCCAAGCAGGCTCTGCACTGTGGGGCTCAAACTCACAAACTGTGAGACCATGACCTGAGCCAAAACCAAGAGTCGGACACTTAATTAAGCCGACTGAGCCACCCAGGCACTCCAGTCCTAATTACATAACATAACAGCTGTTATGAACTACCCTTAAAAGAGAGCACAGAAACATTATCATTACTCCTATCTGGGCTGTAACTAAAAACAACAGATACCCTAGAATAAACTATCAATTAGATGAATAAAGTTGAAATATGGAAATGCACCATTACCTAGTATACTAAATCTAGTTCATTAACTTTGAAACATTTGGAATTAAATAATTACTAGGAATCAAGAAGTCAAAGATTTGACTTTTTGATTTGACTAATTTTGACTAATTCATAACAGAGATAAACAATAAACCTTCATGAGCTTGGAAATCTCACATGTTAGTACAAAATAACATAGTTTGTGGAGAACTAGACCATCTCCTCTCCACCAACCCCAAGAAAACACTGTTACTATTTGGCCAGTGTATCAGAATCTAAGCATCAAAGAACAGTTAAGACAGACAGAGAGAGAGAGAGAGAGAGAGCGCGCAAGCAGGGGAAGGGCAGAGAGAGGGAGACACAGAATCCAGAGCAGGCTCCAGGCTCTGAGCTGTCAGCACAGAGCCCGATGTGGGGCTTGAACCCACAAACCGTGAGATCATGACCTGAGCCAAAGGCAGACACTTAACTGACTGAACCACCCAGGTGCTTGAAACTAACAAGTTCTTAAGTGAAAAAATGGAAAAGACAATTCATCATGCACTGGTTTTTCTGCCAGCATCAAACAACCAGCCAATGATTACCATCCACTCAGTCATTTTTCAAACATAAAACACAAAACAGATACCAGCACCAAAAAAAAAAAAAAAAAAAAAAAAAAAAATCACTTTAGTACAGCAGTCTACTATTTTCAAAGCATTCTGACATATTTCAAAGCAAATGGCAAAGAGGAATTAAGCCGAGGGAAGGGTAGAAATTTTATATTTAAAACACAGATTTTAGGGAACTTTTAAAAGAAAAAGCATTGAGAATTGAATTCACTATAATTTCCCCATAACTCCACAGTCAAATATTAAAGAACTTAATAATATATAAAGATGCAACACATTCCAGGAAATTAATATGCAACAAGAAAATATGGTCATAGCATTGTTTTAAAACTAAGGATGTTCCCTTCAACTGCGTCTTTAAGACAGAAATTTTCAATCCTTTTTTCTACCCCCAAAGAGTTCAAAAATATGTGCACATCCATTAACAAAGCTGACTCAACCTATTTAGAGATTTATTTTGATCAACAACAATTTAAAAGCAAATTATCTTTGAAAGTGTCATGCTTGTTGAGCATTCAAACCGTAAGGTGAAAATCATTTTAATTAGAACTGAATTTCATTGAAATTGGCAGCACAAAAGAAGTTAGTTTTAAAGACGGATGGGGAGGGAGCAAGGGCTAGATGAAATGCAATCTCTGGTCAGCTAAGGGCAAAATATGAGGGTAAAAAGAAGAACGGCAAACATACAACTCCTTAAAAATTCACAGATGAAACTGGCATAAAACATTAACCAGATTACCTGGGGATAATAGTAAGGGTACTCAAAACATTCTGGAAATAACACGAAGGTGTCAGGATACTGAACTGCACAGACCCAAGCTATGAGTCAGTACGGGAAGTAAGCCTTATGTTGACTAACACTTGTGTTAGGCAGTCATTTCTGAATCAGGAACATTCACCCAACTGAATATCCAGTGTGACAGTAAAGATTTTGGCCAGAGGCTACTTTCTGCTGAAAAGAATGAAGGACCAGAGAAACATCTGTGTCAGGCAACACACACAACTTGAAATAACTATTAGCACGTATAAAAAATGTCAGAGATTCCACTATTTTCAAAGTTAGGAGAAATCTTAAAGACTACCTAATCTGAAGTTTAGTAAACTTAAACTCTAGAAATTCATGCTTCCTTTTCTCCCTTACAATTGTATAATAAATTTTCACACAGCATACCATTTTAATTCTGATACCCACAAAAACCTACTGGTGTGATCAAGAAAACAACACTGTCTCTGTATATTACATGTGAGAAAACTGAGGCTCGTCCAAGTCAAATAATTTATAAGTGGTATTTCTCTTAGGTTTTTTGTGAAGGAACAGCTAAAATGTCTCCTCCGCTAAAAAAATTTTCAAATTGTGTCCCAGTCCAAAGTATTTTCCTTTCTGCTGCCCTGCAATATTTTCAAAAACACTTTCAAATTACAGGAGAATTTCTAAAATACAAGAGAAATGGGCAAAGAAAGAGTAAGTGAATTGTCCCAAGGATGGAGGTAAGAGTCTGACTCCACAGATTATCACTACATTGTTCCCCAAAATGATCACTAGATACGGTCTCTTCTGCTAGAACACATTTCTGTAACATGAATTAGATCATAGCCAGATTATATGTAACACTTTTTTTCCCACACATTAATGTTTTCAGTCAGGTACACGGAGTTCACTACCATACGGTGGATGTAACCAAATGCAGGGGATGACTGCACTGTGCAAACGCCCGTGTCCATCCACACCACTCTGCTGCTAGTTCAACTTAGTCCTATGCTATCTCTGGTATGCATAGTACTTCCGCATTTTTGCATGCTTTGTCCTCATCTCTGTAATTCAGCAGCCTCAACACTTCATTACACCTCTTTCCATCAAGCAATCATCACCTTTCTCTAAAGATAAAATCCTATACTTATTGTACTATTTCTTAACTTACAAGCCGTTTGACATTATCTTTTTAACTACGCTTTTGCTTTTATTAGTATTCTGGATACAAAGCTGTACAGATTTTGAATGATTTGTACAACTCTATTTCTACCAGACCTTTTTAGTGCATGATTTGTAAAACCACAAGATTTTTCAGAAACACATATATCACATTATAGCAAAAATTGTATAAAAATATTTTAAAGCCAATATCATCATTTACTGTATACTCCTCTATGGCCAGTCAGATCTCCCAAGTCTTACTGCAGAATAAAACTGCTGCCATCAAAAATACTGAACATCTAACAGAACAACAGAACAGCTAGCTATTCCCTATGCAGCTCAATGTCTTCTACGCAAACCAAGAGCCAGGAGTTCCTCAGTGATGTAAGAGAACTACACACGCATACTATGGCTGGCCCCTACACTTGACTGGACATCAGAATCACCTGAGTTGCTTAAAAAAAACCAGGTTCCCCCACCCCCATACAGACCCACTGGATTTCCAGAGACCAGATCCTAGAATCTGTACTCCTGTAAGTGCAGAAATCCTTCAGTTGATTCTATTTATCTGACAGCCCAGTTGCTTATGATCAGGTATTTACAGAAGAAAGAAACAAGCATAAAAATTACACACCCTCCTGGGGCGTCTGGATGACTCAGTGGGTTGAGCTCAGGTCATGATCTCAGGGTTCATGAGTTCAGGCCCCACATCGGGCTTGCTACTCTCAGTGCAGAGCCCGGATCTTCTGTCTCCCTCTTTCTCCACCCCTCCCCTGCTTGCACCCTCCCTCTCAAAAATAAACATTTTTTTAAAATTACACATCCCCAAAATGATATGCGTTTACTTTCTGAAGCGATCAATAATTCAAGCAAAAGAAATACCATTCCTAAATAAAGAGTATTAAAACTGTATAAACGGCCATTTTTAACCCCGTAACTTGGAATTAATTCAAATTGATCAATCCAAATACAGAAGGGCTGCTCATTAGTTGTGAGTATGAAAAGGCTAAATGAGTGGTACTACTAATGTAACCACCAACTACATATACCCCCTTGCCGTCTGCCTCATAAGCAAATCAGGCCCTCACCGCAGGAAATGGAAGCAAAATCATGGGGTTAATACCATGTAGCAAGTTTTATTTTCTTGGCACAGAGCTCCAGCAACCTGCAGGAAACAAAGTCACCACCTTCTGACTTTTTTATTTTGAAATTCGTGGGTCTACTGGGGCAAATTGTTCTCAGTAAGGCTGTACCAATAACACTTATGCTATTCTAACCATACCACTTAACTTCCCTTAATTTATACTTATTTCTCCATTAACATTTCTTAAATGCTTGCATGAATCTACCTCAACTGGTATAGTACAACAGTAGACAACGTGGTACAAATGTAAACACTCTAGGTGACAATCAGAACAAGGTGCGCTTGTACAAAATGCTCTAGGAAAGTTCCTGTCATGCTACATTCTTAAATTTATGTTCTTAAATATCTGTGACCCAGAATACTTACACAAAGGCAACAAAGTTTTAATTTGGTGGCTAAAAGAAATTGTTCATTTTACAAATAAAGAAACCTTATTTGTACTACCAGACATGATCAACTTGGGTTTCAAATTTTATTTTTATTTGGTCTTTACCTAGTTGTTCCCCAAAATACATGTCTCATTTTATTTTACAAATAGTACATTTCAAACAAAATAGAGTCCACCTAAAGAATCCATGAATTTTCATTTGTTTAAGCCTCAAGTGTTTTGACTCACTTGATAGTTCTGCTATTTGAAATTTAAATGATGAAAACTGAGATACAGGGTAATCAAGAGATGCCCCTCAGGCACTAACATGCTGCTATGCTCAATGAAATTCACATTTCACTGAAAATGGACAAAATCACTGCTTCGGTTAAACCAGAAAAATACCCCAGGAGGTATTTTATCTGTCACAAAGGATGTGGTTTACCACCTATAGCGGCTCAATTTTAATCTTCCATTTGTCAGAACTACTCGCCACAGGCAAATGACAGTATCTAATATACTGAAATTTCTTGCAACCGACAGATGCTGTAACAACAACGGAGAAAAGCAACTGATGCAACAGTCCAAAGTGTGTCCTCACAACACACAAAACCCTGACTAAATAACGTATTGCAGGACATGTCAAAAATAATATGCCCTACCTCAGTTGCATTAAATGGATTCTGCATTATTAAAACATAAATATTAGACTAAAACTCGTGAAAATGTTCCCTCATCTTGAATTAAATTTTTGTGTTGCAGGTAACATTTTTTTAATAGTGTCACATTTTCATAATGCTACATGAGCCATTTACAAACAGATTCACTTCAAACAGATACAGTGCTCTGTAACCGCCAAGATATCAAAGCTTACATAAGGACACTATAGGGATGATAAATTGAGGTGGTCAATGAGGACAGGAAGAGACAGAGTTTGGCAGGGGGAGGGGGGCTGTTAAATGACTTTTTTAAATAAAAATTATAAAAATCCTTAAGATGAAAATCTCTCTCTTATGTATCTTATCTTGTCCATGCTTGTTGCTCAAGAAGCAATTTTTAAAAGAAAACTATAGTAGTACTCTTCCCTGTAATCCATAACCTCAGACTAACCGTGAGAAAAAAAAGTCAGACAAACTCAAATTGAGGGACATTCTACAAAATAACCTACCAGTACTAATCAAAACTGTCACGGTCGTCAAAACTATGGGTAGTCTGAGAAATTGTCACAACCAAGAACTGCCTAAGGAAAAATGATGACTAAGGGTAATCTGGTATCCTGGAACGGGGGGAAAAATTAGGTAGAAACTAAAGATTCAAATAAAGTATGGACCACAGATAATAATTATGTATCAATATTGATTCATTACATATAATAAACGTACCATACTAATGTAAGATGTTAGCAAAAGGATATGCAGTTATTGGGAACTCTGTATTACGTGTAACTTTTTGCTAAATCTAAAACTGTTCTAAAAATTTTTTTTGTAAGAATTCTGCTGTAAGTGATAGAAAACATAACAAACTGGACTGAACATAAAAGAAATGTACTGGCTCACATAACTGAAAATGCCTAAGGAATGGTCTCACTTTAAGTACAGAAAGATTCAGAGGATTCCAATGTTTTCAGGAAAGTGTCTTCACTTGTTGACTTTGCCCTGTTCTCCAAATGTTGGCTATAATATTAGGTTTCAGATACAGTTTTGCTATAACATTTGTTTTGAAAATACAAATCTGTTCAAAAGTGATCGATATATTACGAAACAATTTGAACACAGCGTGAATTTTGCATTTGTTCACACATGCTTTCATCTGCTAAAAGAACTAGGTCAGGAGTTGGCAAACTTTTTCTGTAAAGGTCCAAATAATACTTTAGGCTTTGTGAAGCATATGTTCCGTCACAACTCTCCCTCTGTAGAAGGAAAGCAGTCCACAGGCACCAGCATGAGGGCATGGATGTCTTCAATAAAACTTTATTTACCAAAACAGCAAGGGCCTTACTTAGCTTGTCAACCAGGGTTCGGGCTAGGTGAGGGCAGAAGGCTGCACTCAGCGGAACCTAGCCCTTTCGAAACACAGAAAACGCATCTGACCAGGAGGACATGCCACACCTACCCACATGCGGTATTGCGCCTTTTCAACCAATTATTGATCCGCCTACTCCCACCATTTCACAGCTCCCAAACTGCAGCCCTTCCAATCACATGGTAGCCACTGTCCTGCACCCTCTTTTCTGGTGGCCACCACAGATTCAGTTTCACTGAGCTATCTAAGATTATTTACCTACGCTGTGTCCAAAAAAGTGTACTTGTGCCATCTGCTCATGGACTTTAACCTTGCAACAGGAAGGTGGAATCCCTATTTGATACCTAAGTAAGACTGGGGTGAGGATTCCCAAAAACTCAAGGGCTATTATAAAAATAATAATTGGGGCGCCTGCGTGGCTCAGTCGGTTGAGCGTCCAACTTCGGCTCAGCTCATGATCTCGCGGTCCGTGAGTTCAAGCCCCGCGTCGGGCTCTGTGCTGACAGCTCAGAGCCTGGAGCCTGTTTCAGATTCTGTGTCTCCCTCTCTCTGACCCTCCGCCGTTCATGCTCTTTCTCTGTCTCAAAAATAAATAAACGTTAAATAATAATAATAATAATAATAATAATTAAAAAAAAAACACTTGAGAAAAACAAGTACAATAGCTACAGAATAGCACGCCTTAGTATGTGATGAATTTATGCAAACTCAGTAATATTTATGCAGCACTGGATAGGATTTCAAAGAGTTTAAAGACATGCATTTTTAACAAAACAAGCTTCCAAAAAATCTGTCTCAGTGTAGGTCACCTGGTACTCACTTGAAAAACAGCAAATCTGTTCCATTGCTAGAAAAAAAACTGTGATGAATTTAGTGAAGATAGTATGCTTTAATTCTGTTCTTTAGAGTAAACTTAAAGGGTTTTCAAGGATACTTTTAACCAAGTATTACTTTCACCTTGTGCACTGACTTCAAAACTAACCTACGGATTAAGTGCAGCTCAGGGATATTGAAGTAAACAAAGGTTTCCAAAGTATACACTCTCAGAGTTTATAAATCCAATTGCAACTTGCTTAAGTCTGATCAGGTAGATAATACTTTTTCTCATCAAGACTATATATTGAGGGGCGCCTGGGTGGCTTGGTCGGTTGATCGTCCAACTTCGGCTCGGGTCATGATCTCACGGTCCGTGAGTTCGAGCCCCGTGTCGGGCTCTGTGCTGACAGCTCAGAGCCTGGAGCCTGTTTCAGATTTTGTGTCTCCCTCTCTCTCTGCTCCTCCCCTGTTCATGCTCTGTCTCTCTCTGTCTCAAAAATAAATAAACGTTAAAAAAAAAAAAATTTTTTTTTAAAAGACTATATATTGATTTTAAATGTCAATATGCGGGGCATCTGAGTGGCTCAATCAGTTGAGCATCTAACTTCGGCTCAGGTTGGTGGGTTCAAACCCCGAGTCGGGCTCTGTGCTGACAGCTCAGAGCCTGGAGCCTGCTTCGGATTCTGTGTCTC
Organism: Panthera uncia; assembly: GCF_023721935.1. NCBI lineage: Eukaryota > Metazoa > Chordata > Mammalia > Carnivora > Felidae > Panthera > Panthera uncia. The sequence continues at coordinate 85,940,984 of NC_064808.1, read as the reverse complement.
CTTCTCTCTCTGCCCCTCCCCCATTCATGCACGCGTACTTTCTCTCTGTCTCTCTCTTACTCACTCTTTCTCTCTCAAAAATAAAATAAACATGAAAAAAATTTTTTAAGTCAATATGAAATGCTTTTTAAAAATTGCCTGCCTTGGGGCGCTTGGGTAGCTCAGTCATTTAAGCATCAGATTTCGGCTCAGGTCATGATCTTGAGGTTTGTGGGTTCCAGCTTCACGTTGGGCCCAGAGTCTAGAGCCTGCTTCAGTTTCTGTATCTTCCTCTCTCTCTGCCCCTCCCCCACTTGTGCTCTCTCTCTCTCTCTCTCTCAAAAATAAACATTAAAAAATAATAAATAAATAAAATAAAAATTGCCTGCCTTTATGAATTCCACTCAAGTCTTATCTATAAATTACCTCCCCAAACTCAACAACTTTTTTCACATTGCTATGCCTTTGTATGTAATATTTAACCCCTCTCCTTTGAATAGCCTTTCACCCATTTGCTTGGTAAACAAGGACTCATCCTTCAAGACTCAAGCAACACTCCTGTGTGAAGTCCTTCTTCCCACTGATTATCATTGTTTGGTTTTTTTTAATGTTTATTTATTTTTGACAGACAGAGAGAGAGACAGAGCATGAATGGGGGAGGGGCAGAGAGAGAGGGAGACACAGAACCTGAAGCAGGCTCCAGGCTCTGAGCTGTCGGCACAGAGCCTGACGCGGGCCTCAAACTCATGGACTGTGAGATCATGACCTGAGCCGAAGTCGGACGCTTAACCACTGAGCCACCCAGGCGCCCCTGATTATCATTGTTTTATTCTGATTAATGATAATCTTTCCAGCGTGTGCTCAGTAATCATTATGCTTTTGGAAACAGACAGACACACATACACAAACAGACTTTATCAGGTTAAAGCAACAGCCATACTATTCCTTTTATAAAGACTGGATGTTGAATTTTAACAAATGGTTTTTCAAAACGAGATTTTTCATTTGATTTATTTATATGGTGATTTACAAAAGGAAGGATTTTTGCTTTCAAGGATGGGAGGAGGGGATAATCACATCTTGATCATAGTGTATTTTTCTTTAATGAGTGTTGGATTCTACTAATATTTAAAGGATTTTTACACTGGTAGGCATTTGTGAGACTAATCAATTCTTTGTGCAATCTTTGCCAAGTTTGCTAGATCTTTTAAAGATTGTTAAACTCTCCCTTCTTTTTCTCTTCTCTGCCAGCATTCTATTTGAATGGCCCTGGTATTACCCCTTTAGTAAAGGTGTAGTGGACTTCCTCTCCAGTACCATCCAAGTCCGCTGGCTTAGAGTGGCAAGTTTTTCTATTTCCTCTGTAATCGCTCTGCTTCAATTTTCTCTCTTCTAAAGTCGGCTTGGTAATTCAAACTTTCCTAGAAATAGCATCCAGTTCATTCAGTTTCTTGTATCTATCTCATCAGAGCTAAACAAATCTTACCGGTCCTTTACGTTTTTCATGTGTCCATGTCGCTTTCCAAATGAAACTTAACAGATTAATTATTTCATTGTTTTCTAAAATAAAACCACTCTTTAACTTCTCTAATTAGATCATCACCTACTGAACATGTTACTTAACTTCTCAGGGCCTATAGTTCAGGAATAACAGCTCCTGTTTCACAAGGGCACTGGGAGAAAGAACTAAATGAGCTCACATATGTAAAGTGCTTAGAACACATCCTCGCATTCAGGGCACTCTATTAATTTCTGCCCTGATCTCTGAATTCATTTCCAATTGCTACTGTAACAAATCACCCCAGACTTAGTGGCTTAAAGGAACACAAATTTATCTGATAGTTCTGGAAGTCAGAAATCCAAAATCAGTCTCATTGAACTAAAAGTCGGCAGGGCCACTCCCTTGAGGAGCGAAGAGAATCTGTTTCTTGCCTTTTACAGCTTCTACAGGCCATCTGCATTCCCTGGCTCATGGCCTTTCCAAAGATCACTCTAACCTCATGCTTCCATCACATCTACTCGCTCAGACACTGCTGCTTCTGTCTTATAAGAACCCCTAAGAAAACCTCGGGCCCACCCAGATAACCAGGATAATCTCCCCACGTTAAGATCCTTAACTGAACCACATCTGCAAAGTCCCTTTTGCCGCATGTAGTCATGTTGATACAGGTTCCAAAGACCTATCCCTGTCCTAGTACCTAGAATTTGTGAATGTTATTTTACTTGAAAAAAAGGATCTTTGCAGATTATGATTAAGGATCTTGAGATGAGAAAATAACCCTGGAGGGGCACCTGGGTGGCTCAGTTAGGTGTCTGACTCTCGATTTCAGCTCTGGTCATGATCTTGCAGTTCGTGGGTTTGAGCCCCGCACAGGGCTCTGCACTGGTGACACAGAGCCTGTCTGAGATTTTCTCTCCCTCCCTCTCTCTGCCTCTCCCTCATTCACTGGCACATGCATGCCCTCTCTCAAAATAAATGAATAAACATTAAAGAAAAATAACCCTGGCTTATTAGGTGGTCCCTAAATACCACCTCTGAAGAGAGAGAGAGAGAGATTAGACACACAAGAGAGGAAAAAGTGATGGGAAGACAGAGGCAGAAGCAGCCACCAGAACCAAGAAAAGATGAGGAACCAGTCCTCCCCCAGAGCCTCTGGAGGGAGCATGGTTCTGCCCATACCTTGATTTCTGAGAGAATAAATTTCTGTTACATCACCCAGTTTGTGGTTATTTGCTGCAGCAGCCACAGTAAACTAACACAGTCACGGGACACATCTGAGAGGCTAATATTTAGCCTTTATTAAAACCCCTTCCTTTACTGTCTTTGGATATATTTTTAGTATTTTCCCTCTCCTTAAGTTAGGTGGATAATTCACTTATTCTAATTACTTCTTGCTTATTAATATGGATATGTGAGACAAATAATCCTCCCTTATATGCAGGTTTAGCTAAACCCCATCAGTTCTAGTACATTTTGTTTCCACTGTCCTTTTCTCCTTTTTCCTTCCTCTTTGTAGAGCTGTTAATTTACAAGTAATAGTGTTTTTGTGTCTTATATGTTTTTGATTGTTAATTTCTTTTATTGCAATGTGATCAGAGACTACTAGTCAATTATTTCTATTTGGGGGGATTTCTTGAGGGTTTTTAAATGACCCAGTATATGATCAGTTTTGAACAAAGTATATTGATTGAACAAAGTTCAATAAATTTCAATTAGATTTACCTTATGTTAACTGGAGTTTCCTAAATCTCTCTTTTTTTTGTCCACCGTTATCTCCAACATGTTTCCATTTTTCCTTAATTCATAGTTTTGGCTTTATGTTTGTTAATGCTGTTATTTGAAGCATAAATAATCAATGTGTACACTTTATCATTACAAACCTTCTTTGTCTGTTTTAATACTTTCTGCATGGAATTCTACCGTCTTACACCAAAACCTATATTGTTCTCATCCTTTCTTGTTAGCTACTGCTTCAAGTAATCCAGAAAATTTTCTTCTCTGCTCTGAAAACAAAGCAGCCATGAGGAAGTAACACTTGCCATACTTAAGTTTAATAAAGACACTGATATAAAACAGTGGTAAAAGTAGGTCACCTTTAAAGCCATGTCATACCCAGAGTTACACCGTGCCAAAATCTAACATTGCATGAGCAGTAAGAAAACATTAAACGTTAAATCCATTAACATTTTTAAAGTTCAGTATAAAAGACATTTCCATGGCACCTGGGTGGCTCAGTCAGCTGAACATCCAACTCTTGATTTCAGCTCAGATCATAATTTCACGGTTGGTGAGAACGAGCTCCACATAGAGCTCCTTGCTGTCAGTGTGGAGCCTGCTTGGGATTCTCTCTCTCTCCCTCTCTCTGTCCCTCCCGAGCTCATGTTCTCTCTCTCAAAATAAATAAATAAACTTGAAAAAAAAAGACATCTCCTTTCTACGAGCATTTCTAAAGCTATCTTCTTTTATAACCATGTACAAATATGCTCTGCAATTTATATACTGTGAATCATATAACAGTTACTTCTGAGATATCTATCTTCACTAGAAATATAAGACTCAAAAACAAAGAAAAAGGTAAAAAATTTCAGTGCTATTTTCCATTTCTGATTTCTAAATAATTTCAATGAAATTAAAAAGATTAAGAAAACAAATACCATACAGTCCTTAAGGATTATTCTGACATTTAGTTATTTATTTTCTTTTTTTTTAAGTTTATTTATTTATTTTGAGAGAAAGAGAGAGAGCAAGCATGAGTGCAGGAGGGGGCAGAGAGAGGCTGGGGAGAGACAGAATCTTAAGCAGACTCCATTCTGCAGTGACGAGCCCAATGTAGGGCTCAAACCCACAAACCGTCAGACACTTATTAACCAACTGAGCCACCCAGGAGCCCCGAATTATTCTGACCTTTTAAGTAAATACTCCAGTCACAAAAACAGTGATATACTTATCACTGGGGTCATCTTTGTAAAGTGGTCAAAAATATTAGCTTGGGAGTCAAATCTGAATTCAAATCCCAGCCCTGCTGATTATCATGGGACCTTGGGCAAGCTATTTAGCTTAAACTTCAATTTCCTTATATACAAATTGGATTAATACCACCTGCTTGATAAAGACACTGGGAGAATTAAATATGACAATATAAACAATAGGCTTGGCAATGTACCTACTACATAGTAAGTGCTTATAAACTGTTGTTGTGAAACTCTCAAGTAAAACATCAAGACCGATTCTGACATCTACTTCTAAAGTCTTCTGACATTTACAAAGTATTAACTTTATGTTCGTTCAAATTCATATTACATGACTTTAAACACACTGTGAAGAATTAAATATATTAAATAATATCTACTTAGTATAAATCTGGTACTGAAAATATAGGCAAACTTATCCATGGTATCCCACTGTTACAGAGCGGAGCGCAAACTTCTTTACGTGGTATACATGACCTGGCCTTTGTATATCTGTCCAACATGGCATCTTCTGTCAATCAACCATAGCAATGATTTACAGTTCTCCACCCTTACCATGCTGTTTCTAGTTCTTTACAGAAGTGGTTCCCTATACTTTATACACTCCATTCTCTATCTCAACCACACACACACACACACACACACACACACACACACACACCTCTACACACCTGGCAAAATTCTATTTGTTCTAAATGAAGTCAAGTGTCACCTCCTTTAAGAAGCGAGGCTTCTTTTACCTGACTTCCTCAGATAAAAATTTATATAAACATAAATGGTGATAACAGAACTATAAATGGTGGCAAGACAGATAAGATAGAAAGGGGAAGGATAAATACATGCCAAAGTAAAGACAGAGTGAGGGAGAAAGGGCTCAAAGAAAAGTTTCAGAACGCATGCATCTGAAGCACAGGAAGAACCTTTCACCTAATGCCACGTAACAAACACTATTCAGGATTACAACTCCTAGCTAATTTAAAGGTAAGGCCTAATAATAACACGAGGTGGATATTGTACCAGGAAGCAGACTCCAATATATTTGGCATCTAGCATGTTTACCGGAAAGTGCTAGTGGGATCAACATCTGTAGCAAGGAAAAGGAGCCCAAATTAAAAGGGAGAGGTTAAGAAAGAGAGGTTGACTTTCACGGAAGACCCAATGAAAGCTGCAGCCAACCCCTGAGGAGCACTAATGTGACTCTTCAGAACTGAGGAGGGGCAACAGGGACAACTCTTTATACCCTGTATCAATCAGTCTTTTGGCCACACTGGTAAGCGCTACTGAAATTCACAAACATACAAAAACCAAACTGCAAACTCAGATAATGCTCTTAATAATTTGATAACTGGATTTTAAAATTTCTTTTCAGGGATGCCTGGGTGGCTCAGTTGGTTAAGCGTCTGACTCTTGATTTCGGCTCAGGTCATGATCTCAGTTTTTGAGTTCAAGCCCCACATCAGGCTCCATGCTGTCAGTGTGGAGCCTGCTGGGAATTCTCTCTCTCTCTCTCTCTCTCTCTCTCTCTCTCTCTCTCTCTCTCTTTTCTCTCTCTCTGCCCCTCCCCTGCTGGTGCTCTCTCTCTCAAAATAAACTTTAAAAATAAAAATAAAAATTATTTTCACCTTTTAGTTGGAGCATTATTTCAAATAGAAATGCCTTATTTTGGGGCTCCTGGGGGGCTCAGTCAGTTAAGCGTCCAATTTCAGCTCAGGTCACGATCTCATGGTTCATGGGTTCGAGCCTGGCATCAAGCTCCAAGCTGACAGCTTAGAGTCTGGAGCCTGCTTCAGATTCTGTGTCTCCCTCTCTCTCTGCCCCTATCTCACTCACGCTCTGTCTCTCTTCTTCAAAAATAAATAAACATTTATAAAAATAGAAAAAAAAAAGAAATGCTTTATTTTGAAAGCTGTATATTTTCTTACTAGAAATAAATATAAATCTCAGTTATATATGTACAGAGAACTATATATAAAGTTGTTTTATCATAGTGTATCCATGATGATTAGCTAGTTGTTATTAATTATCAAATATAAAACTGGTTAAAGATTTACAAACAAAACCTATCTTTTCTTTCTAGTCTTACTGTTTTGAGTTCAAACTGAGACACCCTTCCTGAAATTTTTCTAGTATTCCTGTCCTCCAAATGGTAAATAAGAAAACTTAAACCTATTTTCCAGGTACACGTTTCTGAAGTCTGTTATGCAATCTAAGCTCTACTTAGGAAGCAGAAAAGAATGGAGAATTAAAGTCACACACACCAGCAGAGATTATGTTCTTAGGCAATTTCTCAGACACTTAATCTCTATTCTTTCAGTCCAGAAATACAATTTCTCCAGTAATTTTCAAACTTTTCTGATTTTTGATAATTTCAATAACATTAACATATTATTTATAAATTATTAAGACTTGTCTCAAACTTTCTCAGGCCAGACCACAACTTTATTTTTCTGCCATGTAACTAATAATATTCTGTCTCCCAAAGGGAAAAAGGAAGGTGAGAGATACGCTCCTACTTACAAATAAAAATACTGAAAACCCCAAAGCTATTACTATTCCCATTAACTACCCATCCACACACACAATGCTTATACTGAATCGCCCCAAAATTTAATCTGCTGAAAACACAGGGATGCATAACCACTTTGTCACGAGAAAACAAATCCTAATAATCCCATTTTCAAACACAGTTCTTCACCATCCTAAAGCTCATGGACAAACAGTGAAAAGGAATTATACTGTGGGCAAATGAGGTTTTTGAAACTACAGCACTTGCATAAATTGCTTAAGAAAACTAGATCGGGCAGAGCAGATAATTTCATGGTAAATATGTTTTTCCTTTAACGAACATTCCCTAGAATAAATTACCTTTTTTAAAACCAGAGTTATCATTAACCAAGATAATGTGGCTTAAACCCCTTTAACATACTTATTCACCATGTGGTGAGTCCAGGAGAGCACAGGGTGGACAAAACACAGAAAAAAAATGCAGAAGATCAATTTTAGGGCAACAGAAAGGCTCTGTATATGGCACAGGTTAGGAGTAAAAGAGAACGGCAAATGGGACTACCAATAAAGATATGTGAATAAACTCTGGGACCCAGGGCAAACGGAAAAAAAGTTATTTTAACCTTGGTGCCACAGTAACAACAGAAAATAAAAGGTCACCTTTCCTTTCTGGAGAAAACAGAAAATGACTATTTTTAACAGGAGGTTATTAACTCAAAAATATACACAGCTTGCCAAACAGAAAAGCCTAAATGTTACTCTTAGTACTTTTTGCTTATAAGCAGAGTAATGTAGCTTATGCTCAATAATGGGTTAAAACTGAGTATTAGGGTAGAATTCTGGAGTGTCCCTTTCAAAAGCAACACAGACAGGAGTAGGTATAGAGAAAAGCTTCAGTGAAGTTACTCCCTAGTCCAAACAAGCCTCCTGCAGGTATTCAATTAAAATGAAATTGTGAACTGTGGTCAATAATTAACCACTCCCCCCCAAGAATTTCATACTCAACTCTTTTGTTTTTAATGCAAATAGTACAAATGTTATCAAATTTCTCCAACAGCTGCACATTTTTTAATAATCATATACTTATAATTGATCCTTGAACAACACAGGTTTGAATTTCATGGGTCCACTTACATGTGGATTTTTTTTCAATAATTGCAGTACAGTATCATAAATGTATTTCTTCTTCCTTATGGTATTTTAAATAAGATTTTTTTCTCCAGCTTACTAATACAGTATATAATACATATAACGTACAAAACATGTGTTTACTGACTGTTTATGCTATTGGTAAGGCTTTCAGTCAACAGTAGACTATTAGCAGTTAAGTTTTGGTGAAGTCAAAAGTTATTTGTGGTTTCGACTCCGTGGGGTTGATGCCCCTAAACCCCCGCGATGTTCAAGGATCAACCTAGAACTGCCCAACACTGCCCAACACTGAAAAGGTGAGAGGAGAGGAGAATATTGATTTTACCTTGCCAGAGTCAAGTTTCTCAACATGAAAAGATGTAAATTTCACATTAAACATATATCCTCTCATCAGATTCTAGTTTGCCTTAATGCAATGGACCATGAACCACCTGCATTACAATCATCTAAAAGGCCTCTAAAGAAGCTGGTTTCTACGACCAGTTCTACAGCTATTAAATGGAGACCACAAAATCTGCATTGTTGGGGTGCCTGTGTGGCTCAATCAGCTAAGCGTCCGACTCTTGATTTTGGCTCAGGTCATGATGCCAGGGTCCTGGGATCGAGCCCTGCATTGGGCTCCACATTCCACATGGAGCCTGCTTAAGATTCTCCCCTCTCTCTCCCCGCCTCTGCCGATCCCCGGCCCCTTCTCGAACCCTGTTTGCGCATGCTCTGCTCTCACTATCACTCTCTAAAAAAATTTTTAATTTTTTTTAAATCTGCATCGTTAACAACTTCTAGATGATTCCTTTACAGTCTGATCACTGTTTCTGCCTAGAATCCATAATGGTAATATACTGAGCCAAGTTATATTTATTCATGCCTACAATTATTTAACACAAAACTGAACTAAAGACTACAACAGTTCTCAAACCTAACTACACATTAGAATTATCTAGGAGCTTTTAATGCCTGAGACCCATCAACTAAACCAGATTCTCTAAGGATAGGGTGAGAGGACCAGTATTTATTAAAAGCCTCTTACCTGATTTTGTTGCAAGGTCATCTTTAAAATCCACTGACTCAAATAATACTATACATTCTCACTAGGGGGAGAAAGGTATATATAAAATAACTGAGGACCCTGATGCTTCAGACGCATACTTTCCCCAATCTCATATAAATAAAATTTTAAAATTACATTACTTACCAAAAAAAGTCTACGCAAAACCTCTATTATTTTAAGGAGTCAAATGCTTCTGGATGAGAACAGTTTTTAAAAGGCTTTCCAAGGGCACCTGGGTGGTTCAGTCGGTTCAGCATCCCAACTCTATTTGGGCTCAGGTAAGATAGAGCCCTGCTCTGTCCTGACAACACAGAGCCTGCTTGGGATTCTCCTTCTCCCTCTCTTTCTGCCCCTCCCCTGCTCACACGCGCCCTTTCTCTCTCAAAAATAAATAAAAAATAATTTTTAAAAAGGATTTCCAGAGAAAATCATCATATATATTGAAGAAAGCATGATTTTTAATGTCAATAATACATCATATACTTCATGTATTAGTGAACAAGAACAAATTTTAAAGACCTACATTTTAACTTTGCTCCCCTACTAAAACCAAAATAAATACATTTTGTGATTGTCATTACTGTGTGTGTGCTTGTTTTTAAAAGCCACAGGCAGCAGAGATGAGAAGAACAGACCCCTGTTTCAAGCTAAGTCCCGGAAGCTAGGGCGCTCTGTGCATTCCATTCACAAATCTATTCACGCTTTAACAGTATCTAGTAGTGCACTGCTTCTTCTTTGCAAAATTTAATATACAAACATATCACCTGGGTATTTTGTTAAAGTGCACATTCTGGAAAATAAATAAATAAAAATGAAGATGCAGATTCTCATTCAGTACAGCCAGAGTGAGGAGATTCTGTATTTCGAATGGATGTACCCCTTGATTAGCAAGGGTCTAAGGCAATGATGCCCTGTCCTATCAAAATAATAAAAATAGATCAAATTAGTTTACATAATACATTTTATTTAATCTAAAATATCCAAACTATTACCAGTTCCACTAGTATTCCATATTTTTAAATTAATAATGATATAACTTTTTTCTTCTAGCTATAATAATTATAAATCTGTGTTGAAAGACACACAATGAATAAAGAATAATTTGTATGAAATAACAGCACAAAGAAAGGGGAGAAACAGAAGCTGTACAGAAGCAAAGTTTTGCTTATTGAAATTAAGTTGGTATTAATTCAAACTAGATTGTTATAAATTAAGACACTTAATTATAATCCCTAAGGCAACCACTAACAGAACAACTCAAAAAATACTGTAAAATAAAAGACAAGTAAATTCAAATGGTGCACTAGAAAACACCTAACAGAAAAGAATGTCAGAATGGAGGAAGAGGAATAGAAAAAGACATACACAGAAAATAAGTAGCAAAATGGCAGATGTAAATTCTTAGTAAAATACGTTAAATATACATAAATTAAAAACTTCAAGGGTGGCTAGGTGGCTCGGTCGGCTCAAGTCATGATCTCGTGGTTCATGAGTTCGAGCCCTGCGTCGTGCTTCTGTGATGACAGCTCAGAGCCTGAAGCCTGTTTTGGATTCTGTGTCTCCCTCTCTCGCGGCCCCCTCCCCCAGTCACACTCTGTCTCTGTCTCTCTCTCTCTCTCTCTCAAAAGTAAATACACATAAAAAAAAAAAAACAAAAAAAACCTTCAACTAACCATTCCATTGGCAGAATGTTTTTTTAAAAAACATGATCCAACTATATGCTTTCTACAAGAGACACGCTTTAAATGTAAAGTGAAAAGATGGAAAAAATATTTCATAAAAACAGAGCTGGAACAGCTATACTAACAAATTAATATTTTAAGAGAAAAAAATTGTTACTAGAGACAATATTTTATAACGATAATAGAGTCCATCTGTCAATAAGGTGAAACAATCACAAACATACATGCACACAAAATTCAGGAAGTAAAAACTGACAGAATTGAGAGGACAAACAGGGAACACAACAATACCAGTGGAGAGTTCAATGCCCCACTGTAAGTAAGTGTCAAAACAACACTTACAAGATCAAGAAAGAAGGCTTAAACAACATAAACCACCCTGACCTAACGGACATCTATCTCTGGGAAATTTCACCAGTAACACCGGAATACTTGAATGCACATGAACATTCCACAGGATAAACCATATGTTACGCCATGAAACAAGTCTTGATTAATTAAACCCAATGGAATGAAACTAGAAATTAAGAACAGAAAGAAATGGGAGAAACTCACATATAAGTGAACATTAACACAATTGTAAATGACAAGTAGGTCAAAGAAGGGAAATTAGAAAATAACTGAAAGTAAATGAAAATGAAAACACAACAAACCAAAACCAATGGAATGCAGTGAAAGCAGGAGTCACAGAAATTTACAGCCATAAATGCCTGTATTTTAAGAAGTAGAAAAATTCATGGGGTGCCTGAGTGGTTCAGTCAGTTGAGCATCCAACTTCAGCTCAGGTCATGATCTCACGGTTCCTGGGTTCAAGCCCCATGTCAGGCTCTGTGCTGACAGCTTGGAGCCTAGAGCTTGCTTCGGATTCCATGTCTCCCTCTCTCTCTGCCTCTCCCCTGCTCGCACTCTGCCTCTCCCTCAAAAATAAACATTTAAAAAATATATTTTTTTAAGTAGAAAAATCCCTGAACAATAACCTAACCACCTACCTTCAAAAACAATGAAAGAACAAACTAAACCCAAAGCAAGCAGACAAGAAATAGTCTTAGATACCAAACAGGAAAAAAAAAAAAAAAATGAAATAGGGGTGCCTGGGTGGCTCAGTGGGTTCATCGTCTGACTCTTGATTTCAGCTCAGGTCATGATCTCACGGTTCATGAGTTTGTGCCCCACATTGGGCCCTGGCTAACAGTGCCCAGCCTGCGTGGGATTCTCTCTCAGCCTCTCTCCTTCTCTCTGTCTCTCCGTCACTTGCTCATGTGCGTTCTCTCTCTAAGTAAATAAACTAAAAACAAAAAAAAATTTTAATGAAATAGCAGAAAAACTGACAAAACCAAAAGTTATCCTCTGAAATGACCAACAAAATTGATAAACCTTAAGCCACTATTGGCTATAAACCATTAAGTACTACACATAATTTTACTCAATAGTCACAGGCACAAAGGTACATGTGGCTACGCCTAGTTCACACAAAAGTAAAGTCAGGTTGTTTAATTATTACATCATTTACCCTGGGACAAAGAACCAGGAAATAGAGAAATCAAAATTTAAGCCATGTGTTCTTTTCATAATGCTGTACTGCCTGAACTAGTTTTTAGATTTCTGAAAATCTATAAAAGCATTTAAAAAAATACAGTTGTATTAAGTTCTTACTTTTGTCAAATATAAGCTTTGAATTATAATGTTCTTTTGGCTTAAACTGGGCATTACTACAAAAATGGTCTTCAATAACAGTATAACTTCTCATCCTTAGAAAAAGTGTGCCCTGAAAGAAGGCCTTAGAGATCAGTATAAATGAACAGGTGCAAATTAGTTAAGGCATCAATCACATGTAAGTGGGTATTTGGGAAAAGACTATCACTCTTACTTTAAATAGTTTTTCTCAAATCATGTTTATAGTAATTTGATTCATAAATCTTTTAAGAAAAATTCGTTCCTAATTAAACCTTAACACTATTGGCTCAATTATCAAACATTCTGAATTACCAAAGAGCTAATTAATACTGTTTTCACATTGTGTTATGATAAAATCTGTCCCCACCAACACCACAAAGCAACCCCAATGACTACTGCATTAACTACAAACTGAGAGTTGATGTCTGCAGAAAGATAGCAAGGACACAAAAGGTAGTGTCGTGAACATGCTATCAGCAAGGTTTGGGGCCACAAGAAAAAAATCATGTATCCGAATCTCCTAAAATAAGTCAATTTTTAAAAATTAAGTCACTAAAGGATTTTAATTTTTATCACCTTGACTAGATAGAACACAGTCTGCATGTTAAGAGGCATGTATTGTAACATTAATACGGCGAGATAACAAACAACTAAAATATCTTAATCTGCTACATGAAATATGCAACTAGCTGCTACTAAAGCAGTAGAACATCAGGTGGCACTCTTGTAAAAGAAATAATTACTATAACACACAGGCTGAGAACATGGACCTAAGATTTAACATTACTGGTTGGTTGGCCCATCCAGATTATTTTATAAAACATACATCCAACAAAACTACTTATTTTTTTCCCCAAATGTATATATTTGAGGAAATGCTTCAAATGCTACTGAAAAAAAAAAATCACTGTTTGGGAAACTGGATAAACGTCTCTCTTCTTCACTCTCCCTAATGTCTCTCATTTGAGTTTATAGTTAGGATGCTTGTAAAACATACAACGAATATGCAACTGTACTCCATAATGCATTTACTGGTCGTTCTGATTACCTTTTTTTAATTTGGTTACAAAACATCTTAGGGAAAAACATTTTTGTTAGGCTATGGGCAGGAAAGCAAATAATCATTTAACATAGACATTTCCGTCTTCCCCAAACTGAATTTGTGACATCAAATTAAACTAGAATATACTTTTTCAAAATAACATTTCTCATGAGTAATACTTCAAAAGTGCGTGCCTGAGAGTAAAACTTTTTGAAAAACAAGATTAAAATATCTTTGAACTAAATGATTTCAACAGAAACTATCAAATACTCCATATCCAATCAATTCGATGACTGGCTAATTTGTAGAATATAAAAATCTATCAAATAAGAGATTAGAACTTAATATGGTGTTCAACATTATGAATTTTTCATAGTTATATAGCACATAAATGCTTTCTAGCTCTTGTGCAAATATTTACTCTTCCGAGTTGATGCTGTTTTATGTGAGAAAATCCTCCTAATATGTTTGTTCATTTTTGAGAGACAGAGAGACAGAGTGCAAGTGGGGGCGGGGCAGAGAGAGAGGGCGACACAGAATCCAAAGCAGGCTCCAGGCTCTGAGCTGTCAGCACACAGCCCTACGCAGCTGACAGCTCACAGCCTGGAGCCAGCTTCAGAATCTGTGCCTCCCCCTCTCTCTGCCCCGCCCATGTTCATGCTCTGTCTCTCAACAATAAATAAATGTTAAAAAAAAAAATTATATAAAACTTTCCATTTTAAAAACTTAGAAAAGTCATGTTCTGATAGTGATGGAGTAGCTTGAATATCCCCAACAGGTTAAAAACTTATCAACTGTGGGGGCTCCTGGGTGGCCCAGTAGCTTGAGCATCCAACTTCAGCTCAGGTCATTATCTCCCAGTCAGTGAATTCAGGCCCTGCATCAGGCTATCTGCTGTCAACACAGATCCTGCTTTGGATCCTCTGTCCCCCTCTCTCTCCGTCCCCCCCCCAAACTCACTCTCTCTCTCTCTCTCTCTCAAAAATAAACATTTTTTTAAAAAGAACTTTCAGGGGCACATGGGTGGCTCAGTCAGTTATGTGTCCAACTTCAGCTCAGGCTATGTGTTCAAGCCCCGTATCAGGCTCCATGCTGACGGTGCAAAGCCTGCTTGGGATTGTTTCTCCCTCTCTCTGCCCTTTCCATGCTCTCTCTCTCTCTCTCAAAATAAACAAAAAAGTTAAAAAATAAATAAAATGAATTTTAAAAAAGAACTATCAACTATGGACAAAATACAAGACAAGTACTCAAAAAGACTGGATAGGGATTACAGAAGAACATCTAATGGAGGGATACATGGGTTTGGCCCAGTCATCCCAACTAGAAACAACATTGAAGGATTATCCCGTTTCAGAACCCCCCCACAGGGTCAGCTCAAGCCTTTCTAAAGACCACCTTGGCCTAACTTCTCCCTCTACCCGTTTCTTCCTTTCCTTCCTCAGGTGTTGATACTAATAAATATCCTAATAAACTTCCTTCCCATTAATCTCTGTCCTATAAAGTTTGCTTCCCAAAAGAACCCGACCTGCAACAGTAACTGAAAGTCAGCAAAACTAGCAGGGATTCAACCATTTAAAAAACAACCGTACTCACAGGTGAGATCACATAGATGGGCTTTTCCCCTGAGAGCATGTCCCAGTTCCCATTATATGGGAGTGTGAGAGTTAAAGCAGAAAGCCACAGTCTTATTTGCTTGACATATTAAGTGACAGTTTGGGGTCACCAAAGTGAGTGTAAATTTGAGGATGGAAACTCCAGAAAAAAAGAGTGCTACAGAGGAAACCTACACTCTAAAAATAAGCTCAATTCACATTCTTGGCTGACTCTTTAACTCACATGTGCAAGAAAAACTGGAAGGCTAAAAGAGACTGAGTAAGGTATCTCAGCTGCTGCCCACCATAGGAAAAACAGAATTTTCTAATTGAGCCAAGCCAAGCCAAGCCAAGCTAACTACTGGGTAAACACCTCAGGCTTTATAATGCATATGTTAACAGCAAAGACAATGTCCCAGGATTAAAGAAGTTCCCTCAGACTAAGGCAAAACCAGTCCAGGCTGGCACAGTATAAAACCAAGGTACTGAATGTTCAATGTGATCAGCCAGTAATTCAAATGTCTACTAGAGGCAAAATTAATACTCAGGAAAAGATAACAAAAGACAGGCCCTCTATGATGCATCATCTATAATGACTAGTATATAACAACAACAACAACAACAAAAAATGACTAAGCCATAGTAAAGAGAAAAAGCTGTCAACAGAAAAAAACATGCAATCACCCAGATATTGGAATTAGCAGGTAGGTTAAATATAAATAGACCAAATACTTTAACTAAAATGAACAGGTGCCTGACTGGATAAAAATGCAAGACCCAACTGTACATTGTTGAAAAGTAATATACTTTATTAATAAAAGCAAAGTGTTGGAAAAGGTCATCAAAAAGACATGAATACCAATTGACCCATGAGCTGGGCCTAGGCACTCAGATGCTCCTCCCCCCTCCCCCCTCCTTGGAATGTGGGATCCACTTGGCTTTCCCACTCCCTCAGGCTGCTCCAAGGACACAGCCTGGAGACAGTGATGTGGTACTCAGAACACCTACCTGCACGATATATTTGACTAAACCTAGTTAAGGCTTCTTTATAAACTTTTAAAATTTGGCAGGCAAGTGCCAGGATTTATCTTGCCGCTGCCCAACTCAAGCCTTGTATGTAAGTTCTCTTTGCTCATTAAAACTGTCACCTCCCAGGGCACCTGGGTGGCTCAGTCGGTTGAGCGTCCCGACTTTGGCCCAGGTCATGATCTCGCTGTCCATGAGTTCAAGCCCCACATTGGACTCTGTGCTGACAGCTCAGATCCTGGAGCCTGTTTCAGATTCTGTGTCTCCCTCTCTCTCTGCCCCTCCCCTACTCATGCTCTGACTCTCTCTCTGTCAAAAATAAATAAAACATTAAAAAAAATTTTTTTTTTTAAACTGTCACCTCCCAACCTGGAGTGGCCTACCTCTTTCTTGGGTCTCTTCCTGCCCTCTGCCTAAGGGGACGGGTTTCAGATTTTGCCTGGGAAGCTCCAAAGAGGGTTGTAAACCAACACAAAGATAGGCTAAGAGTAAAAGTTGACTGGCTGAACGGTCAACATAGCAAGCCAAAGAAAAGCTGGCTAAACTGTTACTACTACAGTCACTATAAGACAAAGTAGACAGACTTCAAGAAAAAAAAGTATAACCAAAGGTAAAATGGGACATTTGCAAATAATAAAAGTCAGCTCATCAGGAAAATACAGCAATCATAGATGTATATGTTCCAAATAACATAAATTCAAAATACATGAAGTAAATACCAATGAAAATAAAGGGGAAAACAGACAACCATATAATAACGAGGATTTTTTTTAATGTTTATTATTTATTTTTGAGAGAGGGAGGGCAGAGAGACAGAGAGAGGGAGACAGAATCCAAGGCAGGCTCCGAGCTGTCAGCACAGAGCCTGATGTGGGGCTCAAACCACGAGCCAAGAGATCATGACCTGAGCCAAAGTTGGATGCTTAACCAACTGAACTACCCAGGTGCCCCAATAACAAGAAAATTTAACAACTCTCTTCCTCTCTAGAAATCCTGGACAAAAAAACATTAAGGATACAGAAAATCTGAATATTATTAAATCAACTTGCTTTAACTGACAATCAGTAACAATACCTAGAAAAGACTCAAATATCTAGAAATTAAGCAACATATAAATAGCAAGTGAGTCAAAGAAAAAATTAAAAAGAAACTTGAAAATATTTCATAATAAATGATATTAAAATATACTACATCAAAACTTGTGGGATGCAATAAAAATAGTGTTTAGAGGGAAGTTTAGAGCTTTAAATGCTTAAAATAGAAAGAAAATGACTTGAAATCAATCATCTGTTGACCCATAACCTAGAATAAGCACAAGTGAATTAAATTCAAAATTAGTAGAAATAAACCATAAACAAAGATAAATGAAATAGTAAACAAAAAATCAGTAAACCTTTAAAAACCAAGATTAATAAAAGTAAAAACCACCTCACTGAACTGATGTTATACTCCAATAAAAAGTTTCAGGGAGACTGGGTGGCTCGGTTGGTTGAGCATCCAATTCTTGATGGGTCTTGAGTTCCATGCTGGGCACAGATCCTACTAAAAAAAAAAGAGTTTAAGGGGGTGCCTGGGTGGCTGAGTCGGTTAAGCATCCGACTTTGGCTCAGGTCGCGATCTCACACTTTGTGAGTTCGAGCCCCGCTTTGGGCTCTGTGCTGACAGCTCAGAGCCTGGAGCCTGCTTCGGATTCTGTGCCTCCCTCACTCTCTGCCCATCCTCTGCTCACACTGTCCATCTCTCTCTCTGAAAAATCAATAAACATTAAGAAAAAAATTTTTTTTAAAGTTTAAGGGGCGCAGGGTGGCTCAGTGGGTTAAGCATCTGACTCTTGATTCAGTTCAGGACATGATCCCAGGGTTGTGGGATGAAGCCCCAAGTCAGGTTCCGTGCTGAGCATGGAACGTGCCTGAGATTCTCTCTCTCTCTCCCTCTGCCCCTCTCCCTGGCTCATACTCTCTAAAATTTAAAAAGACATTTTTTTTTTAAGTTTCAAAAGCAAAGACAATTACTAACTATGTGGTAAATGACATTTTTTCCTAACTGACTTAAGTGCACTGGGTCTAAAAAACTGGGCCTTCTAAGGCTGTCTACTTCCATCAAGAGTGTGAGTGCCCTTTTAGGCCCACTACAAAGAAGATATCCTTAACGGCCCCTAAACGTATAAAAAGGTGCTCAATTCTCATTAGCCTTGAGAAAATGACAACAAAAAACATAATAAGATACACCCATTAGATGGTTAAAACTGAAAAACTGACAATACAAATGCTGGTAATGATGTAGGACAGCAGTTCTCAAAGGACAGCTGAGGATCCCCAAGAACTTTTCAGGGGTCTATCAAAAGAAAACAATTTTCATAGTAACTTATAACCTCTTCACTGTGTTACCATGATGGGTAACAAAGGCGGTACAACCATGAACAAAGGCAGTGCAATAAACTGTAGTATTAAGTCATTGTATTCTTCACCAATGTGCACTCACAATTTCAAATTGCAAAGTCTACCTTCCTTTAATTCTTTTTTTAATTTTTTTAATGTTGATTTATTATTGAGAGAGAGAGAGAGCAGGGGAGGGGAAGGGCAGAGAGAAAGAGAGACACAGAATCTGAAGCAGGCTCCAGGCTCCAGCTGTCAGCACAGAGCCCAACATGGAGCTTGAACTCAGGAACCATGAGATTATGACCTGAGCTGAAGTAGGATGTTTCATTGACTAAGCCACGCAGGTGCCCCTAAAATCCTTTTTTGTTTAATGTTTATTTGTTTTGTGAGAGAGAGCATGTGCAGGGTAGGGGCAGAGAGAGAGGGAGAGAGAGAATCCCAAGGAGGCCCCACTTTCAGCACGGAACTCGACAAGGGGGCTTGATTTTATGAACCATGAGATCATGACCTAAGCTGAAATCAAGAGTCAGACATTTAATTGACTGAGCCACCCAGGTGCTCCATACTTTCATTTAAAATTCTTAAAGAAAACAGAAAAACTTATTAATTTTATTCAGTCCTGACCCTGAATCCATATCTCTCTATATTCTATGTGATGAAATGGGAAGTGTGTATAAAGCATTTTAGACTTCAAAATACAACAGATGATTATGTTTAGGAAATCATTATAGTGATTAAGATACAAGATGAACTAGCCCCATTTTTTCATTGTACACCGTTTTTATTTGAAAGAACAGAGGACAAATTACAGTTACTCAAACTATGTTATCTGGCAGATATTTTCTCAATAATGAAGTAAGCCTGTCACTTCAAGGAAAACAACTGCCAGCATTCGTAGCAAATGATAAAATTTGAACTTTCAAGTAGCTAGATTTGGGGAAAATCTGTATCTGATATCGTGAGCCTGACAGCTTTTCCGATGAGATTAATGACTATATGAATAAATGGTCTCATGAGACCAAAATCAAGGTGTCAACCAGGCTTAATCCCACTTGTCAGCTCTGGGAAGATTCTTCTTCCAAGCGCATTCAGGTTGTTGCCCAAATCCAGTTCCTTGCAGTTGTAGGACTGAGGTTCCCATTTCTTTGCTGGAAGTCACCCAAGGGCCACTCTCAGCTTCTAGAGGACACTCACATTCCTCATCACATGTCCCCTCGCTTTTATTTCTGAGCCTGCAATGATGCACCTAATCCTTCTCATGCTCTGAAATCTCTCTTGGCATCCCCTTCTGCCACCAGTCTGAGAAAACTCTTTCTAGAAGGGCCTGTGTCAGGGGCAACCTGGGTGGCTCAATCGGTTAAGTGTCCGACTTTGGCTCAGGTCATGATCTCGCAGTCCGTGGGTTCGAGCCCTGCACTGGGCTCTGTGCTGACAGTTCAGAACCTGGAACTTGCTTCAGATTCTGTGTCTCCCTCTCTCTCTCTGCCCCTCCCCACTTGTGTTCTCTCTCTCTCTCTCTCTCTCAAAAAAAAAAAAAAAAAAATTAAAAGGGCCTGTGTCATTAGATCGGGTCCATCCAGATAACATCCATATTTTAAGGGCAACTGACTTCAGACTTTAATCAAATCTGCAAATACCCCTCATATGGAAAAAAAAAATGTCTCTTCATAAATCATGCTGGAAAAACTGGAAAGCTACATGCAAAAGAATAAAACTGGACTACTTTATTACACCATATACAAAACTAAACTCAAATGGACTAAAGATCTAAATGTGAGACCTAAAACCATAAAACTAGAAGAAAACATAAGCAATAATCTTATGGAGACGCTGACTTTAACAACATATTTATGAATATGTCTCCTCAGGCAAGGGCAAGAAAAGCAAAAGTAAATTTCGGGGACTACACCAAAATAAAATGCTTTTCCACAGCAAAGGAAAGCACCCGTGAAACAAAAAAGGCAGCCTGTTGATTGGGAGAAGATATCGGCAAATGATACAACTGATAAGGAATTAATATCCAAAATATATCTAGAACTTACACAATTCAACACCAAAAGAACAATCCAATTAAAAAAAAAAATGGGCAGAGGACCTTAACAGACATTTTTCCAAAGACATACAGATAGCAAACAAACACATAATAATTGTGTCTCACACCAGGCAGAATGACTAGTATCAAAAAGACAAGAAACGTGTTGGTGAGGATGTGAAGAAAAAGGAATCCTTGTGCTCTGTTGGTGGGAATGTAATTTGGTGCAACCACTGTGGAAACAGTATGGACGTTCCTCAAAAAACTAAACATAGAAATACCATCTGATCCAGTAATTCCACTACTGGGTATTTACCCAAAGAAAATGAAAACACTAATTCAAAAAGATATATGCACCCCTATGTTTACTGCAGCATTATTTACAATAGCCAAGATATGGAAACAACCCCAATGCCCATCAACAGATGAATCACAAAGAAAATGTGGTATATAAATATATATACACAGTGGATATTAATCAGCCTTAAAAAAAATCATCTTGCCATTGTGACAACATGGATGGGCCTAGGGGGTGTTCTGCTAAGTGAAGTAAGTCAGTAGCAGAAAGACAGATACCACATGACTTCACTTATGTGTGGAATCTAAAAAACAAAACAAACAGACTCTTAAATGCAGGGAATAAACTGCCGGCTGCCAGAGTACAGGTGAGTGGGGAGATTGGCAACATAGGTGAAGGGGATTAAGAGGTACAAACCTCCAACTATAAAATAAATAAATCACAGAGATGAGAAGTATAGCATAAGGAATGCAGTCAATGATACGGTAACAATGTTGTTTGGTGACACAGGGTGACTACCCTTATTGTGAGCATTGAGTACAGAAATGTCAAATCACTATGTTGTACATCTGAAATTAATATACACTGTAGGTCAACTATACTTCAATAATAAATGTTTAAAAAC
Organism: Panthera uncia; assembly: GCF_023721935.1. Classification (NCBI taxonomy): domain Eukaryota; kingdom Metazoa; phylum Chordata; class Mammalia; order Carnivora; family Felidae; genus Panthera; species Panthera uncia. The sequence goes on along the minus strand of NC_064808.1, from coordinate 85,919,484 downwards.
TCCCTCTGAACAGTACCTAGATCAGTGTCTGATCGAATCACCAGGGGAAAGGAATCAAGGGTTGGGGGGGTGGAAATCATCGTTAGAATGTTGCCTGCCACACTGCTCACAAGCTGCTGCTAGCCAATGACAGAGTACCACAGGGATATAAAGGCAAGCCTGTCCCCAGGAAGCATGTGGTTCCCCTAAGAAGTGACCTGGGCTCAGTGGTACCCCATCAGCTTTAACAGAACTTTAGAACTGCACCAGTCTGGGCTTCTCCTACCCACCTTTCTTTTCTTCCCTGTCTCTTCCACAGGGGTCAAATCTGCATAGATCTTTTTCCAGCTGGAGGGATGGAACAGTCCCTGATTGGGGTATGGATTATTCAAATGTATAGATTTGTCAAAACACATCAAATACATACTTAAAATATGTTATGCTTAAGATTTTACTATATGTGAGTTATACAAAAGAAAGAAAGAAAGAAAGAAAGAAAGAAAGAAAGAAAGAAAGAAAGAAAGAAAGGAGGAAGGGAGGGAGGGAGGGAGGGAGGGAAGAAAAACTATGCTAGGGGCACCATGGTGCCTTAGTTGGTTAAGCATCTGACTTCGGCTCAGGTCATGATCTCATGGTCTGTGGGTTCAAGCCCTGCATTGGGCTCTGTGCTGACAGCTCAGAGCCTGGAACCTGTTTCAGATTCTGTGTCTCCTAGTCTCTCTCTGCCCCTCCCCAACTCACACTCTGTCTCTCTCTCTCAAAAATAAACATAAAAAAAATTTTTTTAACTATGCTAAATAATTATCAATACTGTTTAAAAAAAAAAAAAAAAGCCCTGAGCCTTTAATCTTTTGTGGAGGCATGCATTAAGCATTGAAATAGTTACTGACTGGGGTGCCTGGGTGGCTCAGTCAGTTAAGCCTCTGACTTCAGTTCAAGTCATGATCTCACGGTTTTTGAGTTTGAGCCCCGCATCAGGTTCTATGTTGACAGCTCAGAGCCTGGAGCCTGTTTCAGATTATGTATCTCCCTCTCTCTCTCTCTGACCCCTCCCCAGCTCACACTTTCTCTCTCTCAAAAATAAACATTAAAAATTAAAAAAAGAAAAAAAAGAAAAACAGTTACTGATTAAATGATATGATGGCAGAGATTGCTTCAAAATAATCCTGGATGATAGGAATAACTCTGAATAAAACAAAATTGGTCAGGGGCACCTGGGTGGCTCGGTCAGTTAAGCATCTGACTCCAGACTGCAGCTCAGGTCATGATCTCAGAGTTAGTGAGACTGAGCTCCGTCCTGGGCTATGCATTGACTATACGGAGCCTGCTTGGGATTCACTATCTTCCTCTCTCTCCCCCTCCCCTGCTCTCATGCACTCACACACTCTCTCTCTCAAAAACAAGCATTTTTTTAATGGTCATATAATAGTCTATTGAAGCTAAATGAGAAATAAAAAGTAAAAAGATACTTAACCAACCTAACCAACACTTGGCAGTGAACAAGAATTCTAATACACAATTGGTTTGAGTACAAATTGGTACACCTTCTTTAAAGATAAATCTGTCTAGGGGCGCCTGAGTGGTTCCGTCGGTTAAGCACTGACTTCGGCTCAGGTCCTGATCTCGCGATTCACAGATTCGAGCCCCACGTTGGGCTCTGTGCTGACAGCTGAGCCTGGAACCTGCTTCAGATTCTGTGTCTCCCTCTCTCTCTCCGCTCCTTCCCCATTCATCCTCTGTCTCTCAAAAATAAATAAACATTAAAAAAAATTTTTTTTAAAAAGATAAATCTGTCTAAATCTACCAACACTGAAGTTATATGTACTCTTCAACCCAGCAATTTACTTTTAGGATACCCTAAAGAACTCACCCATGTGCACAAGGAAACATGTACAGGGCTGTTTAAGGCAGCACAATCAGCAAAAAATTTGCAACAATCTAAGTATCTTTGAATGAGGTAATGGATGAAGTAACTGTGGAATATTCATACAAAATATAAACAACCAAAATGAACAATATCTTTGTATATTAACATGGATGATATCCAAAAAAATGATGAGGAAAGGGGTGCCTGGTTGGCTCAGCTGGAAGGGCATGTGACTCCTGATCTCAGGAGCATGCCCCATGATGGCCATAAAGCTTACTTAAAAATAAATATTTTTTAAAAAATGGAACACACTCATTTATTTTTTTAAATGAGAAACATGCACTTGTTACATAGTTTTAATACACACTAAGTAATGCTATATATCATTTCTTTTAATGTTTACTTACTTTGAGAGTAAGCACACACACAAAGCAGGGGAGGGGCAGAGAGAGAATCCTTGCAAGCAGGCCCTGTGCTGTCAGTGTGGAACCCAACATTGGACTCCACGCAGGGCTTAAATCCAGAAACCATGAGATCATGACCTGAGCCAAAACGAAGAGTCAGACGTCTAACCAACTGAGCCACCCAGGTGCCCTAATGTTATGTATCATTTATAACTAGATCTACGTACTTAATAGAATATCATGAATGAGTATGATAATGTACCAAAATCAAGATGATGGTTACTTCTAGGTAAGAAGAAAAAAAAAAAATAGTATCAAGGGTTCAACTATATAATGTTTTATTTTTTTGAAAAAAATATCTGAGGCAAGGTGGTAAAATATAAAGAATAATAAAGCTGGTATGCTGGTTTATGTTTCTCTCTACTTTTCAGTCTGAAATATTCCAAATTAAAAAAATAATAATAATAAAGTAAGGCTATCCCAATAGTTCAAGACAGAAAGATTAACTGACAAGTTATCTAACATTAAATTTTCAAGTAAGAGTTAAGAATCAATTTAATCAATTTGAAACATTACCTAAAATACCCACAATTAAATATTGATTTGAAAGTCATGCTAATGACACCATAATACATTCTACAAAAATGAATTTTGAATAACTAAACCCAAAATGTACTCAAAGCACTGTAGCAAATAATTTTAAGACTATAAAAATACATACGCAAAATGAATAGCCTACTATATCTATATTATTCTTCTTAATATATATATACTAAGTGAATATGACAAAATATGAAATTTAATTAAGTTTAGGCAAAGGGCACAAGAGTGCTATGATTCACTGTACTTTTCTGTGTATTTTGAAACCTTTTATAAAATGAAGAAAAATAAATATAACTGAAATACCTGCAGAAAAAAAGGTAAAATTAAAGTTAATGTTTTTAAATGCTGTTTTCTAGGAAATTCTTCCCAAAGATCTCCTTACTGGTTGTTCAAAAACAAGAAAAAAAAAGTTTACTTATATTTAATGTGTTAACCTGAATGAATATGACAACTTTTATACAAATAAAAACACCTCGCCAGGGTGCGGCGGAAAGAACTCATCACATGAACTTCATGCTTCTCCAAAGGGGAGCCTCTAACAGCATAACTGGGTTCTATAAGGGGAAAAAAGCCAAAGGTAGTTATTCCTAATTGTGATTAACCACCTCACCATTCTCTTAGTTTTCTAGGTTTTCAAGTAGGACTTCACAGGTTCCCATCACTGGAGTGGAATGAATTTCAGCCCCCAAAAAGGTATGTCCATGCCCTAATATAATACCCAGACCCAGTGAATAGCACATCATTTAGGAAAAAGATCTTTGCAAATGTTAGTTAAGGATCTTGAGATGAAATGATTCTGGAGTTAATTCTAAATGCCATGACAAGTGTGCTCATAAGACAGAAGAGGAGACCAGAGCACAAAGGACAAGTCTATGTAAAGACAGAGGTGATGACCAGTTATACAGCCACAAGCTGAGGAGTGCAAAGAGCTACCAAGAGCTAGAAGAGTCAAACAATCTGGGGTACCAGGTGGCTCCGTCGGTTAAGCATCTGACTCTTGGTTTCAACTCAGGTCATGATCTCACAGTCTGTGGGATCATGCTTGGGGTTCTCTCTCTCTCTCTCTCTCTCTCTCTCTCTCTCTCCCTGCTCCTCCCCTATGTGCTTGCCCTCTCTCTCTCACTTTCAAAAAAAAATGAATAAAGTTTAAAGAAAGGGAAGGGAAGGGAGAGGAAGGGAGGAGAGGAGAGGGGAGGGGAGGGGAAGGGAGGGGAAGGGAGGGGAAGGGAGGGGAAGGGAGGGGAGAGGAGGGGAGAAGAGGGGAGAGGAGGGGAGAGGAGGGGAGGGGAGGGGAGGGGAGGGGAG